>NC_086003.1:26764027-27064027 GCF_030014385.1 Trichomycterus rosablanca | reverse complement strand
CGCCCAGCTGACCGATGACAACGCCGAGGAGTTCAGAATCTCGGCGCTGGTGTGCTAGCGGAATACCCTGCTATGCCACCAGACACCTCCAACAGGTTTTTTAACATTGTCAGATTTTAAATGGAGTTGTGAAACTAGGTTTATATGGGGAATTGTACATTAGAAGTAAAATAAAAACAATTCTAGGCATTAATTTTAGATCATTTAAAGAGGGTGACCATACGTCCTCTTTTTCCAGGACATTTTCTCTTTTTAAGACCTAACAAATGTTTCAAAATCACCAAAAAACATCATGGATTCTGATTTTGTAGTCTGTGTGCACTATTCTTTGCGTGTTTTTGCACTGATCTCACGTTTCTCTTTAGGTCCAGCCTTCTCACACTTCTCTTACAAATGCCTAATTACAGAATTACAGTAAAATGCCAAATGCTGAACTGAGAGTAATAAGATTATCACAGTAAATGCATTTGTTAGTTGTCTTGTTTAGTAGCTGTTTATTTATTAAAGTTCATTAACATAGTTGCATGGTTATTGATGCATCTGTCAAATATGGAAACCCCTACCCCATACACATTGCCATGGTGCCACCAATTACATGAAATTACTTTGCCTACCGCGCCTCCGAACCCAGCGCAGGTGTCCGTCCTCTTTTTTGAAAACCAAAATATGGTCACCCTAATTTCAATGTTATTACTAAATAATCACTAAATAATTACTGTTAAACTGGGGTGGAAAAAGGCAAACTTCAAGCACTAAATATATCTGGACTAATCAAGTACATCTGATGTTTTTGGAACATTGTGCAAATTTCACTTACATCCAAACTCGAGTGTCACTGTGGTTCTTGTTTTTAATTAGTGTAATAACCCCTGAGAGGACACTTGCAAGGGTAGGAATACCCTGGACATGGTTCAAATCCACCCCCCTTCCCCAAAGACATAGCCAATCATGTCTGTGTAGATGCCCAGACGACCAATAGCAGTTTTCATCAGGAATTGCAAAATGACAATCATTTTAGAGTTGACTATATAGCGTCTGTACTACTTACGTGGTGGTAAAGGCACTCAAGTAATATGAATAGAGGTTAAACATCCCAATCATTCAGACCAGAAAGACCAAAATGAAGATGACCATGAACTATTTGTAATTGAGTAATTACTGCTGTAAGTTTCATACCTGATAGCGCTGACTTGTAGATCTGTTGACTTTGCCTCCTAACTAAAAAAAGAACAAGAATACAATGTATGAAACAATGAAAGTGTCTCGATTTATTGCAGTTGTACCTGTTTGTATGGTCATGTTATCAGTTATCATTAACTCTGTGTCTTTCAGGGATCTTTTTGTAAAACGTTACTTATTCCATAGTTGTTAGGTACTATTACTACATGCAGACAGTGTTTACATGTTTACATGCACTATATGACCGAGTATGTTGACACCTGACTACGAGGGGCACATTCATGTTGGAACAGGGCCTTCCCAAAACTGTTGTCACAAAGTTGGAAACATATAACTGTTGGCAGTGGGTGTGTCTAAAACACTTGGAATTAAAATTTAGAGGTGGTGTCAGCAGCCACATACCACGTAGTCAATTTGCTGCTGGGGACCCCTAGTGATGCCTAAGGAGCGGGTGACTTGACTGACACACATATGTGTGCACAGTCTACTGATCCCTTCTAATACACCCACACCTCCGTGGATTTGCACGTGCACGGAGAGCCACGCACCGACCTTTGCGCTCCTCCACCGCTGTGCAGGTGCTCTGGGCAACCAGGATCCTTACACAGCCCCACCCCTCTGCATAATCCTGTCATTTCCTATCCTAGCAGACTGGAGGCCAATTTTGTCTGCTGCAGACATTAGCCAATTATGCCTGCTAGAGGGCGCCCAGGGGTTCAGAATCTCGGCGCTGGTGTGCTAGAGACTTATCACGCTGCACCACCTGAGCTCCCAGCTGTATCTCATAGTCCTCTGGCACACCTCAGTGAGGTGCGTTCGTTAGCTTCGCTTGATAAACAGTGGTAAATAGGCACCACTGAGTGGCATCAATTGTAATTTATTTAGTTTATCACCCCATCAACAAGTTAAATCAAATTAAAACAGTAAACAGGAAAATAGTTGGTTAATCCATTTAAACTGTATTTGTATTATTTTTATTATTTGATAGTGCCTGACTAAGTGTTTAGCAGAGGTGGAAAGTAACGAATTACATTTACTCGCGTTACTGTAATTGAGTAGTTTTTTTGTGTACTTGTGTATGTAATTGTGTACTTTTTAAAGTAGATTTTACAACCAGTAATTTTACTTTTACTTAGGTATGTTTTGTATTAAGAATTGTAATTCACTACATTTTAAATAACATCCGTTACTGAGTGAATTCTGGGATGGAAAATAAACTGGTGCTAAAATAAAGGAGCTGTAATCTAGGTATAGAGGGAGGGAGGGAAGGGCGATTTTAAAAGTTTAACATGTTTGGAGTTTGCTGTTTCGTTATTTGATAACATAGTCTGATGTCAAAGAATGGTAAAGTTTTGTCTTATACATCTTGAAGGTTTTCTTTGGGTCATTTAGTGAAAGTCACAACACTTGTAACCGTGACTTGTTTTGAGTTCTGAGATTTGCAGTATGATTGTTGTTTGGTATTTGCTGGTGATGAAAAGAAGGCTGGTCTATAGAATCCACAATTAATGCCAACTTCAGTGGTTATACAGTTTGAGAAAGTTTTATGGGTTGGTCTGTACTAAACTGACACATTACACATCCCTAAATGTTTTAAATGTTGTATCAACATGTTTTTTCTATTATATTTTAATTCAAAACAACTATTGTGAGATATATCCCCCCCCCCATTAAAAAAGTAACTAAGTTACGTTTAACTAACTTAACGAGTACATTTTAATTGAGTTACTTTTTACTTGAGTAGATTTTTAGATTTTTATTCGTACTTAAGTAAAAATTCATTAAAGTAAGAGTACTTTTACTTGAGTAAAATATTTTAGTACTCATTCCACATCTGGTGTTTAGGAATGTGGTGTGAGTCTGTAAGATCTAGGATATGTGTCACCTCACTGAGTTCTGCCTCGCTCTTCATCATGTTCTTGTGTTTGTGGATGACTTTCAGCAGAAGTTTCTTCAGCCCTAGGCTCATCCCGAGCAAAGACTTTGGACTGGGCACCAGGTTGAACGGTACAGGGAGAGTCCTGCCTTCCTCAAAATAGGAGAACCAGAGTTTGGCACGGGCAAATTTCCACTCCACGTCTGCATCATCCTGTAAACAGCACAGAGATCAGGATGTACTGAGGCTACCACAGTGAGAAGATGAAGGTAGATGCATATTTGCATCAGTTTCATATGAATAATACTCACACCCTGATAATATAAGATCGCAAATACAGAGGATTGAGTTGTAGAGTTGTCCCAACACCAAGAGTTTGTTTAACCATATTAACTGTTTGTCAATCAACACACTGACATGTCATTTAAGTCTTATAGTTAAGTAAACAATGCTTTAAAAGAAATACTTTAGGTATCAAAGTACACTACGTGGACATACACCGATCAGCCATAACATTAAAATCACCTCCTTGTTTCTAAGCTCATTGTCCATTTTATCAGCTCCACTTACCATATAAAAGCACTTTGTAGTTCTGCAGTTACTAAGGTAGTCCATCTGATTCTCTGCATGCTTTGTGAGCCCCCTTTCATGCTGTTCTTCAATGGTCAGGACCACCACAGGACCACCACAGAGCAGGTATTATTTAGGTGGTGGATCATTCTCAGCACTGCAGTGACACTGACATGGTGGTGGTGTGTTAGTGTGTGTTGTGCTGGTATGAGTGGATCAGACAGCAGCGCTGCTGGAGTTTTTAAACACTTCACTGTCACTGTTGGACTGACAATCGTCCACCAACCAAAAATATCCAGCCAACAGCGCCCCGTGGGCAGCGTCCTGTGACCACTGATGAAGGTCTAGAAGATGACCGACTCAAACAGCAGCAATAGATGAGCGATCGTCTCTGACTTCACATCTACAAGGTGGACCAACTAGGTAGGAGTGTCTAATAGAGTGGACAGTGAGTGGACATGGTATTTAAAAACTCCAGCAGCGTTGCTGTGTCTGATCCACTCATACCAGCACAACACACACTAACACACCATTATGTCAGTGTCACTGCAGTGCTGGGAATGATCCACCACCTAAATAATACCTGATCTGTGGTGGTCCTGTGTGGGTTGTGACCATTGAAGAACAGAGTGAAAGCAGGCTAAAAAAGCATGCAGAGAAACAGATGGACTACAGTCAGTAATTGTAGAACTACAAAGTGCTTCTATATGGTAAGTGGAGCTGATAAAATGGACAGCAACAGTTACTACTTACTATCAATAAAATAAAAAAAACTTCAATACCTCAATTTCCTGAAAGGAGCTGTTGATCATGGCAATGAGCATGTTGAGCAGGACGATGACCATGGTGACGTTGTACACTCCATACAGAACGTAGCCTGTGTTCTCTATAAACTTGTGCCCATTGTTTACCACCACAGATTTCACCTCTGAGAGTCCGAAAATCGCCCAAAACAGCGTTTTGAAGCTTTCTTCTATGCTGTGGGAATTGTAACAGAGAGGAAGAGAGGGATTGCACTATATATTTATTGGATCAAATACATTTCTGCTTTGTCAGGCTGGCAGTATTTCTGTGGTTTTGCTTTTTTGTCCCCCTTACATCCCAACTTAGTCAAATTTAATTCCAAAACTGTACTGCAGTCTGCCATGCATCCCTTTCAACAAGCAAGCATTTGCCAACCATTTATTTTCACCCGCACAAAAAAGTGTCCCACAGGGGGCAGTGTTGTGGTAAGCCTTGCACTAATACAGTATATGATAAATAAACCATCCCTCGGTAAGGGTGCCCAGCCAGTCGATAGCACAACAGAGATTCAGGCTTGAGAGCTCAAGACATCAGCACTGGTGGGGTAGTGCAGCTGTCCCCAACCTTTTTAGCACCACGAACCGGTTTCATATAAGATATAATTTCAGGGACTGGCAGGGGGTGGGAGGAATTAAAATAAAATTATATGACGAGCATAATAAAAAACACAAAGTGCAAACCAATACTACTCACCAGTGATGGAAAATCAGTGGGAACCCTGAGCTTTTTTTGCTGCAATGAGACACTCCCACCTTTTAGCATTTTAGCTAGCATGTACTCTTAATTTTTTGTTATCAAGTGATTGAAATAGGTACATGTCAAACGCGTCAAGAGGAGCAGACAGATGTTATTAAAAGAGAATCTGGTTTTTCAAACTAAAACATCTTTTAGAGTGTGATTGTCAATAAAACGGTTGGGGACCACTGGGCTAGTTCACTGGACTGTTGTGCCACCTGAGTGTCACTGTGGTTCTTGTTTTTAATTAGTATAATAACATACTGTACATATACCTACATGCACAAGGTATGAATACCCTAGAAAAAGGGTGCAAATCCACCCCCCTTGCCCAAAGACATAGCCAGTTATGTCTGCATATACGCCCAGACGGCCAATAACAGTTTTCATCAAGAATGGCAAAAGGGCAATAAAGTTAACTGTGTCATGGAAAAATAAGGTGAGATGATAAATGAAAACAAAGATTACAGTTGACTGGACTGGAGAATTTATTGGCATGATCGTGGGTTCCTACAGCAGTGTATCTGAAGAAGAACAAGGAACAGATACTATGGCCCTCACTTTACACCGATCAGCCATAACATTAAAACCACCTCCTTGTTTCTACACTCACTGTCCATTTTATCAGCTCCACTTACCATATAGAAGCACTTTGCAGTTCTACAAATACCGACTGTAGTCCATCTGTTTCTCTGCATGCATTCTCAGCACTGCACTGACACTGACATGGTGGTGGTGTGTTAGTGTGTGTTGTGCTGGTATGAGTGGATCAGACACAGCAGCGCTGCTGGAGTTTTTAAACACCTCATTGTCACTGCTTGACTGAGAATAGTCCACCAACCAAAAATATCCAGCCAACAGTGAGTTTAGAAACAAGGAGGTGGTTTAAATGTTATGGCTGATCGGTGTATACTGCACACTGGGTGTTGGACTTTGGAACCTCCATTCTGTGCTAAGTGTGGTTTCTTATCTGCTCACAGCTTAAAGACATGTTGCTTATCTCTGTATTCTAGACTGCCAGCCACATCTCAAGCAGATTTAACAACTATACGTATTTAATGCACATGCAGCAAAATAATTTGCTAATATTTAGGTGATATCAAACATAATATCAAATTTCTCCATAACACTGTGTAGCCTCTGTACTACTTACGTGGTAAAGGCCTCATTCTGTTTAGCACCCAGGTAATACGAATAGAGGTTAAACATCCCAATCATAAAGGCCAGAAAGACCAAAATGAAGATGACCATGAACTTGAAGATGTCTTTCACGGTTCGTCCTAAAGAGATCTGCAGTGGTCCGAAGCTTTCATTGGCTGGGAGGATGTACGCAATCCGAGAGAAGCTTAAAACCACGGCAATGGCGTAGAGTCCTTCTGATATGAGCTGTGGATCTGAGGGCAGCCAGTAAATACGAGCTAATAACAAAAAAACAAAACAAGTAGAACAAAGGAGCAAGTTAAGTTACTTAGTATTTTATTATTTAATCAGTTTTGCCTCTGTGTGGTGCTTTTACTTACCGAGTTGAAAGTACTGCACCTCCCGAGGTAAAGTTACATTTGTTATATCTGTGTAATGTTTATCAACATAACTCTGTGCTTCATATGCATGCCAGAAGGCCATAATCCTCGTGACAAATGAGCCTATAAAAATGGCTAACATTCCAAAATCCAACATGTTCCATGGTTCGAGGAGGTACTCTCTAGGACCCTGACACCAAATCTCTTTGCACTCTGCCCAGATCATCCCTGAAAGACAGAAGAAACAACTGGTTGTGTTTTTTCTAATCAAATAATGGGTAGCACTGTCACCTCACAGCAAGAAGGTTCTGGGTGGAGTGGTCTGGATCCTTTCTGTGTGGAGTTTGCATGTTCTCCCCGTGTCTGTGTGGGTTTCCTCCGGGTGCTCTGGTTTTCTCCCACAGTCCAAAGACATGCAAGTGAGGTGAATTGGAGATAGAAAATTGTCCATGACTGTGTTTGCCAACTTAAAGCCTCCTTGTTTCTACACTCACTGTCCATTTTATCAGCTTCACTTACCATATAGAAGCACTTTGTAGTTCTACAATTACTGACTGTAGTTCATCTGTTTCTCTGCATGCTTTGTGAGCCCCCTTTCATGCTGTTCTTCAATGGTCACGACCCCCACAGGACCACCACAGAGCAGGTATTATTTAGGTGGTGGATCATTCTCAGCACTGCAGTGACACTGACATGGTGGTGGTGTGTTAGTGTGTGTTGTGCTGGTATGAGTGGATCAGACACAGCAGTGCTGCTGGAGTTTTTAAATACCGTGTCCACTCACTGTCCACTCTATTAGACTCTCCTACCTAGTCAGTCCACCTTGTAGATGTAAAGTCAGAGACGATCGCTCATCTATTGCTGCTGTTTGAGTCGGTCATCTTCTAGACCTTCATCAGTGGTCACAGGACGCTGCCCACGGGGCGCTGTTGGCTGGATGTTTTTGGTTGGTGGACTATTCTCAGTCCAGCAGTGACAGTGATGCGTTTAAAACCTCCAACAGCGCTGCTGTGTCTGATCCACTCGTACCAGCTCAACACACACTAACACACCACCACCGTGTCAGTGTCACTGCAGTGCTGAGAATGATGGTCCTGTGGTGGTCCTGTGGGGGTCCTGACCATTGAAGAACAGCATGAAAGGGGGCTAACAAAGCATGCAGAGAAACATCTGGACTACAGTCAGTAATTGTAGAACTACAAAGTGCTTCTATATGGTAAGTGGAGCTGATAAAATGGACAGTGTGTGTAGAAACTAGAAGGTGGTTCTGTGGCTGATCCAGCTATGTGTAATCAAACAAACTGAGGTAATTGGTTATAACAAACCAGCACAAAAGATTGTTCTGTTTCTCACATGTCATTTTGGTTTAGTATCGGTGTAAAAGTGAATATTGGACAATAAATGTCTTGGCTAATTGACTAAATTTGAGCATATTAAAATCTTTAATATCATATTATGACATCAATAAATATGTTTTAGACTCAAAGTCGGATCAGAATCTTTATAACCTGGAAGTAATTTCTGTAGTTTCCCTTTGGGGATTAATAAAGTGTTATCTTAAGTAGTGCTGATAGGAGTAGGTTTGTTAGACTGACCTATAACCCAGAAGCTAATGAGCATCTCCATCCAGGTCATTGTTGTGGTTTTCATGCGGAACAGCTGTGTCGGGTAGTCGTGTACAGTCATGTTTGGTAACAGTTTGGTTCCGTCAAAACGATCGGCTGCGTTGAAGACCAGCAAGCACAGAAAAATAGTGAAAGATGCTCCATGAGCCACAAACTTGAGGAACGGGCCTCGCATGATCTTTCCCAGCTGCAGGAGAGAACAAAACCGGATGAGCAGAAAGTGGGAGTGAGCCAGACGTACAAGTCTGAGAGACACACCAAAAAATAACCTCACTGTTTATAACGAATGTTTGTTCGGCCGCTTTGTTTATCTGCGCTGGATTATTTTCATTAACAGATATTTATTTCACATGCAGCAGATAGCTGATAAGCTATTTTGGGACTGCTATTTTATTACCATGAGAACTGTGATCCGGGGTCTTTTTTTCTAGTGAGATATTTTTCTTAAAATGCCCAATAAATCATTTCTGTCAGCTTACAGTGTATCACAAAAGTGAGTACACCCCTCACATTTCTGCAGATATTTAAGTATATCTTTTCATGGGACAACACTGACAAAATGACACTTTGACACAATGAAAAGTAGTCTGTGTGCAGCTTATATAACAGTGTAAATTTATTCTTCCCTCAAAATAACTCAATATACAGCAATTAATGTCTAAACCACCGGCAACAAAAGTGAGTACACCCCTAAGAGACTACACCCCTAAATGTCCAAATTGAGCACTGCTTGTCATTTTCCCTCCAAAATGTCATGTGACTCGTTAGTGTTACTAGGTCTCAGGTGTGCATAGGGAGCAGGTGTGTTCAATTTAGTAGTACAGCTCTCACACTCTCTCATACTGGTCACTGAAAGTTCCAACATGGCACCTCATGGCAAAGAACTCTCTGAGGATCTTAAAAGATGAATTGTTGCGCTACATGAAGATGGCCAAGGCTACAAGAAGATTGCCAACACCCTGAAACTGAGCTGCAGCACAGTGGCCAAGATCATCCAGCGTTTTAAAAGAGCAGGGTCCACTCAGAACAGACCTCGCGTTGGTCGTCCAAAGAAGCTGAGTGCACGTGCTCAGCGTCACATCCAACTGCTGTCTTTGAAAGATAGGCGCAGGAGTGCTGTCAGCATTGCTGCAGAGATTGAAAAGGTGGGGGGTCAGCCTGTCAGTGCTCAGACCATACGCCGCACACTACATCAAATTGGTCTGCATGGCTGTCACCCCAGAAGGAAGCTTCTTCTGAAGTCTCTACACAAGAAAGCCTGCAAACAGTTTGCTGAAGACATGTCAACAAAGGACATGGATTACTGGAACCATGTCCTATGGTCTGATGAGACCAAGATTAATTTGTTTGGTTCAGATGGTCTCAAGCATGTGTGGCGGCAATCAGGTGAGGAGTACAAAGATAAGTGTGTCATGCCTACAGTCAAGCATGGTGGTGGGAATGCCATGGTCTGGGGCTGCATGAGTGCAGCAGGTGTTGGGGAGTTACATTTCATTGAGGGACACATGAACTCCAATATGTACTGTGAAATACTGAAGCAGAGCATGATCCCCTCCCTCCGGAAACTGGGTCGCAGGGCAGTGTTCCAGCATGATAATGACCCCAAACACACCTCTAAGACGACCACTGCTTTATTGAAGAGGCTGAGGGTAAAGGTGATGGACTGGCCAAGCATGTCTCCAGACCTAAACCCAATAGAACATCTTTGGGGCATCCTCAAGCGGAAGGTGGAGGAGCGCAAAGTCTCGAATATCCGCCAGCTCCGTGATGTCGTCATGGAGGAGTGGAAAAGCATTCCAGTGGCAACCTGTGAAGCTCTGGTAAACTCCATGCCCAGGAGAGTTAAGGCAGTTCTGGGAAATAATGGTGGCCACACAAAATATTGACACTTCAGGAACTTTCACTAAGGGGTGTACTCACTTTTGTTGCCGGTGGTTTAGACATTAATGGCTGTATATTGAGTTATTTTGAGGGAAGAATAAATTTACACTGTTATATAAGCTGCACACAGACTACTTTTAATTGTGTCAAAGTGTCATTTTGTCAGTGTTGTCCCATGAAAAGATATACTTAAATATCTGCAGAAATGTGAGGGGTGTACTCACTTTTGTGATACACTGTATTCTGACCACAGAGTGACTTATAACTTAAGTTACATCTTAGAAAACAATAAATTAATACTAAAATAATACTAGTTAAACATCATATGTACATAATTTTTAAAATGTGGCGTCACAGAACTGATTAATAATTGAAATCTGTCACAAGGATAATTACTATTGTAACATGGCAGCTGCTGAATTAGTTCGGCAGTGAGTCATGTTAATAGTCGTGTCCTTCTGCGGTACTAAATTGGCCGGCAGAGGGGGCAGACGGCCCCTTTCCTGTTTTAAAGGGTAATAAAGGTGCAAACGTTAAGTATCTGGACTACAGCTCAAAAGATTATGAGCTTAAATCCTGAGCACTGTTCACTGTTTAGCTAATGCCTAGTTCACACTTCACAATCTTTGCCCTGATTTTCGCTCGCTGACTGGTCGGCTTTGCCGGCTCAGGAGCAACTTGGCGTTTGCTCATCGATCGAAACTCGGCTCTCAATCGCTATGTGTGGACTGTTCAACAACTTGATCTGAGCGCTCGGCGCTTGGCGACCGAAGAGAGATTTCCAGCATGTCAAATATCTGGATCCGAGTCTCACAACTGGCAATGAGTGCTATGTTGAACAGTGAATGCAATGTTTTGCATTCAAAGGGGGAATTGTTATAATATAAATTATTATTGGGCATTACAATATTGGTCTAAAACATTTTGGTATTCAAGGAATGTAATTGGAAATGGGCCAGACCGCCACGTGGCATAAAACCGGTTAGAACTGGCTGAGTGGAAGCCTGGAACAAAAGGCATACCTTATATGGAGTAGTTCTACACCTGGCCACTAGGGGGTGGCGGTAAACTATAAATAACAACTGAGCGCTCTGCTCGAGGTCTGTTGCATTCTTCACTTAGAGGCTTCAGAACGCAGCTGCTGTGACCTGGAAGACGAACCAACCTTTTCTGAATAAAACTTTTAAAGAACGTCACCTAGCCTCCTGATAAATTCGGATCGATTCTAACAAAAGATCCACGACAACAACAGCCAATGAGAACGCAAGATGCAGTGTGAGGAGAAACGCAGGGGAGGAGTGTAAAAAGGTGGGACAGGGGCTTAATACAGCTTATATCAGAATACATCGATTACAAGAGATCCAGTCGTGTAGTGTGAACTGTACAGCGACCTGACAACTTGGAAAGTCGTGTAGTCTGAACTTGGCATTAGCTATAAGTCACTTTGTATAAAAATGCTGCTCCATATCAGTTAGGCTCACTAACCTTACTAAATGGTGCCACCAGGTACACTATGGATAAAATAGGCAACCCAACTGCAACACCCAAGACCACCAACAACTTAATGGCTGTGGTCTGCTGTCTCAATCCAGGTAGATTCTCGTACCAAATTGAGAGAAGCTGCTGCTGGCAGTTAGGATGTGCAACAAACTGTACAGGACAAAAAGATCAACACATCATTAATACTAGACAAATTAAATACACTTCTTAAGAATAAGTTTAGTCACGTGAGCTGAACTTTACCTTTTTTAGTTCATACTTAATTGCCAGATTTAGTCGGGTGAGACTTGGCCGCCCGGGTAATTCACACGTCTCGTCCTCCTCTCCGTTCAAAATGGCTTCCACTTCCTCAGTGTTTCGACACAGATCCAGAAGTCCAACTACAAAGTCTTTGCATTGCATGGAGAGTTTCCTGTAATCATTCTTAGTAAAGGGATTTATTAGATACAGTTTATGTAGAGATTTTATTCACCCCTGGCACACTATCCCTTAGTGGTTGTCATTTTTACACATCAGTCTATACTTATTCTATTGTCTATAATGAGTGAAAACTTCTATTTGGATTTTTTTATATATATTTTGTTTATGCATTTTCTCCCCTTTTTTAGCGCGTCCAATTGCCCGATTGCATCATGCTTCCTCTCCACCAATGCCGATCCCCGCACTGATTGAGGAGAATGAAGCTAACCCACGCCCCCTCCGACACGTGGGCAGCACCCGTATGGATCTTATCACCTACACTTTCATGAGTGCAGATCAGCACTGTGTACGGAGAGACACACCCTGACAGCACTCTTTTCCCGTCTCTGTACAGGCGCCATCAATCAGCTAGCAGAGGTTCGTAAGTGCATTAGTTATAAGAGAGACCCTATCCGGCTTAATCTCACCCCTATCTGAACAACAGGCCAATCGTTGTTCATGTGGCCGCTCACGTATTGATGTATTCGAGATCCCAGCTCTGGTTCCAGAGTGTGTTTTTACTGCTGCGCCACCTGAGCGGCCTCTTTTTGTGATTAAATTGTGGCAAAGATGCAAAGATTATATATACAGCTTTGAGTGTTCTCAAGACCACAGTGGCCTTAATTATTTTAAAATAAAAGAAGAAGCTTGGCACAACCTTGAACCTTTATTGAGCTGGACACCCAGCAAAATTAAGCAATCCAGGTCACTCTAAACTAGCTCCCAAAATTCAACTTTCAGCTCCCTAAAAACAACCTTCTCTTCTGTACTCCTTATATAGGAATGGATAAATGCAGCCAAATACAGGAACCTTGAAGAAAACCTCAAAGTGTGGCCAACAGCTCAGCTTTTAATATGACAGTGACCCAAACCATACAGCCAAAACGACAAAGCTTGTAGAGACGTATCCAAGACTCACTGCTAATAATTACTTTTCCAGTTTGTCAGTATGGGTGATTAAATGTAGACTAATTGGTAAAAATGGCAATTATATCTATTTAAAATCGAATCCACAAAACAATAAAATGTGCTAAAGGCCCTGCGATGGACTGACACTCTGTCCAGGGTATTCCTGCCTTGCATTCAGTGTTGTGGATTGGAACACAGCCATAGATGTTTGAATACAGGAAAGAATTCTGTATTCTGGATATGTACTCATAAACTTTGAGAAAATAGATTATATGTGCTGGATTTGGCTACTGGATGAGAGCTGATAGTCCCAATTTTTTAATGATGCCTGATTACCTCAAGGTAAAATTTTGAATAGATTAATGGCCATGCGTCAGTGGGTATGATCCATTAATGCATCATTGTTTTCACAGTTGATGGCATCGGTGCATTAATGAAGGATGTCTATAACTGTCTATAATTAAAACACCTATGAACAGAAGTGGAAGTAAAATGTATGTAAAATATTTATGTAATTTTAAAATAGGCGAGTATTAACATGGAACCCTCCGAGGGTTAGAACCTGTATACAATAGGAGCATTTTAACTGGAGAAAACTGACTGGTTACTAGATAGGCAGAGAAACTAGCCACTACCTGCTAAGCTAAACATATATAACATAACCAGTATTCCAGACCTATATGACTTTTACCTTAAATTCCTTCTCAATGTTTGCCAGACAGGCGAGTTCATTGCTGAGCTCTAACGCAGCCAGTACTGGATCCTCATTGGACAGACAGAGGTAAGCTGGACTGGCCAGACCTCGGTAGGCATTGATTCGTGAGCAGGAGTGACTGAAGGAGTCGTACTTCTGATGATAATTGCAGGTATCACAGGCACAGAAGTAGTCATGAGGCTGATCGATACGAGCACCCCTCACCAACAGGATGTGCACGATCTCATATTCATGGCAGTGAGATGCCAGGATGATTGGCGTAACGTCATGAGAAAATCGAGTCCCGTCTTCATCATATGCAAAGAAGTCGTCGTGCATGGCAGCCTCCCGTGGGCTAGCCGTTAGCCTTCTGGAGTCAGCAAAGGCCTTGTGGGACAGGATGGCCTCCACAATTCGGATGTAGCCTTTACTAATAGCTAAAAGGAGGGCGTCCCCGACCCGAGACAGGTTGTTTTTTTTCAGCAGAAGTTCAGTAACTTCGAGGTGTTCGTTTGCTACGGCCAGCTGTAAAGCATTCTGACCCATATAATCCACACAGTTTACATCCAGGCCAGGAATCTCCTCCAGCATGCGTCTCACCTCAGGAATGTTTCCATATTCAGCTGCATCAAGGAAGCGCTCCTCTACTGGTGTCAGGCTGTTGGGGTGAGCGTTGAACATATAGGCTGCCCCACGTGTAGCCTGCCTCCTGCTCTTTGCCAGATTCTGACGAGTCTGATGGGTACCGTCACTGCCAAAAACAAACGCCACGTCATTCGAAATGTTTATCTGCTTAAGGTTCATTCAACATTTAGTGAAATATAGAGATCAAATTATGAGAAAAGTGTTTATTGCAGTCAGTGATGCTGTAATTATTCTTTTTTAATATATTTACATTTTGTTTTATGCATTTCCTCCCCTTTTTCTCTCAACTTTTAACGCTAATTGCCCGATTGCGTCATGCTTCCTCTCCACTAATGCCAATCCCCGCTCTGATTGAGGAGAACAAAGCTAACCCATGCCCCCTCCGACACGTGGGCAGCAGCTGTATGCATTTTGTCACCTACACTTTGACGAGTGCAATGTGGATCTGCACTGTGTACGGAGAGACACACCCTGACAGCACTCTTTTTCCATCTCTGTGCGGGCGCCATCAATCAGCCAGCAGAGGTCGCAATTGCACCAGCCATAAGAGAGTCCTTATCCGGCTTTTTTTCTAATATCCCACTCCTATCTGAACAACAGGCCAATCGTTGTTCATGTGGCTGCTCAGCCCAGCCGGCAAGCAGAGCTGAGATTCCATACGATGTATTCGAGATCCCATGTAGATTGTGTAGGTTCTTAACTATGAATAACAGGTAAAAGTTGAAATTACTGTGTGTCACATCAACTTGCTCTGTATTTTTCCTACAACGTTAGCTGGGTTGCAGAGGAAACAGATCGTCTCTGAGAATGTTTATACAGAGTGAACAACAGACATGCACCCAGATTTATGTAACATTTGATTTACCACAAGCACAAAGTAATCCGTTTTCTCTGTCTGCATGTCTGACCTATGTCTGTATCTCTCTGCTCTTCAGCTTACAAAGTTTATTTAAAGTTTAAATTTCTGCAAATAGTTCTCATTGTTTCAATGTCTGCTCCAAATGTATTTAATGTTGAACAAAACCTTTTAAAACAAATTAAACAAACAGCTGAGAAGGCTTCTCACAAGACTGACAATGATGTATGTCTGTGGGAATTTAGTCAAATGAGCATACAGTATGTATGGCTGGGCACTGATTTTAGTCAGGGGCACAGTAATGCTATAACAGTAAAGGGCCTTTCCTAAACTGTTGTAAACCGCTGCTGCAAAGTTGGAAGAATATAATCTTATAATCTTCTTTATATAATTGATTTATTACACTTGTTAGCAATTGTTGTGGCTGAAACACACAAATTCAGATTAGAAGGGGTGTCCCATTACTTTTGTCCATATACACTGATCAGCCATAACATTAAAACCACCTCCTTGTTTCTATACACACTGTCCATTTTATCAGCTCCACTTACCATACCATGTATTCCATCTGTTTCTCTACATACCTTTTTAACCTGCTTTCACCCTGTTCTTCAATGGTCAGGACCCCCACAGGACCACCACAGAGCAGGTATTATTTAGGTGGTGGATCATTCTCAGCACTGCAGTGACACTGACATGGTGGTGGTGTGTTAGTGTGTGTTGTGCTGGTATGAGTGAATCAGACACAGGAGTACTGCTGGAGTTTTTAAATACCGTGTCCACTCACTGTCCACTCTATTAGACACTCCTACCTAGTTGGTCCACCTTGTAGATGTAAAGTCAGAGACGACCGCTCATCTATTGCTGCTGTTTGAGTCGGTCATCTTCTAGACCTTCATCAGTGGTCACAGGACGCTGCCCACGGGGTGCTGTTGGCTGGATATATTTTGGTTGGTGGACTATTCTCAGTCCAGCAGGGACAGTGAGGTGTTTAAAAACTCCATCAGCGCTGCTGTGTCTGATCCACTCATACCAGCACAACACACACTAACACACCACCACCATGTCAGTGTCACTGCAGTGCTGAGAATCATCCACCACTTACATAATACCTGCTCTGTAGTGGTCCTGTGGGGGTCCTGACCATTGAGGAACAGGATGAAAGGGGGCTAATAAAGTATGTAGAGAAACAGATGGACTACAGTCAGTAATTGTAGAACTACAAAGTGCTTCTATATGGTAAGTGGAGCTGATAAAATGGACAGTGAGTGTAGAAACAAGGAGGTGGTTTTAATGTAACACATTTATAATGCAATTTAACATTTGCAATGCATCAAGAGATAAAGTGACACATTTAAACTTTAAATAACTAAATATTAGGAGTAAAGCTTTTAGGATTTGTACATTTTGCTATGTTACACCACCAATTGCACCAGCCATAAGAGAGTCCTTATCCGGCTTTTTTTCTAATATCCCACTCCTATCTGAACAACAGGCCAATCGTTGTTCATGTGGCTGCTCAGCCCAGCCGGCAAGCAGAGCTGAGATTCGATACGATGTATTCGAGATCCCATGTAGATTGTGTAGGTTCTTAACTATGAATAACAGGTAAAAGTTGAAATTACTGTGTGTCACATCAACTTGCTCTGTATTTTTCCTACAACGTTAGCTGGGTTGCAGAGGAAACAGATCGTCTCTGAGAATGTTTATACAGAGTGAACAACAGACATGCACCCAGATTTATGTAACATTTGATTTACCACAAGCACAAAGTAATCCGTTTTCTCTGTCTGCATGTCTGACCTATGTCTGTATCTCTCTGCTCTTCAGCTTACAAAGTTTATTTAAAGTTTAAATTTCTGCAAATAGTTCTCATTGTTTCAATGTCTGCTCCAAATGTATTTAATGTTGAACAAAACCTTTTAAAACAAATTAAACAAACAGCTGAGAAGGCTTCTCACAAGACTGACAATGATGTATGTCTGTGGGAATTTAGTCAAATGAGCATACAGTATGTATGGCTGGGCACTGATTTTAGTCAGGGGCACAGTAATGCTATAACAGTAAAGGGCCTTTCCTAAACTGTTGTAAACCGCTGCTGCAAAGTTGGAAGAATATAATCTTATAATCTTCTTTATATAATTGATTTATTACACTTGTTAGCAATTGTTGTGGCTGAAACACACAAATTCAGATTAGAAGGGGTGTCCCATTACTTTTGTCCATATACACTGATCAGCCATAACATTAAAACCACCTCCTTGTTTCTATACACACTGTCCATTTTATCAGCTCCACTTACCATACCATGTATTCCATCTGTTTCTCTACATACCTTTTTAACCTGCTTTCACCCTGTTCTTCAATGGTCAGGACCCCCACAGGACCACCACAGAGCAGGTATTATTTAGGTGGTGGATCATTCTCAGCACTGCAGTGACACTGACATGGTGGTGGTGTGTTAGTGTGTGTTGTGCTGGTATGAGTGAATCAGACACAGGAGTACTGCTGGAGTTTTTAAATACCGTGTCCACTCACTGTCCACTCTATTAGACACTCCTACCTAGTTGGTCCACCTTGTAGATGTAAAGTCAGAGACGACCGCTCATCTATTGCTGCTGTTTGAGTCGGTCATCTTCTAGACCTTCATCAGTGGTCACAGGACGCTGCCCACGGGGTGCTGTTGGCTGGATATATTTTGGTTGGTGGACTATTCTCAGTCCAGCAGGGACAGTGAGGTGTTTAAAAACTCCATCAGCGCTGCTGTGTCTGATCCACTCATACCAGCACAACACACACTAACACACCACCACCATGTCAGTGTCACTGCAGTGCTGAGAATCATCCACCACTTACATAATACCTGCTCTGTAGTGGTCCTGTGGGGGTCCTGACCATTGAGGAACAGGATGAAAGGGGGCTAATAAAGTATGTAGAGAAACAGATGGACTACAGTCAGTAATTGTAGAACTACAAAGTGCTTCTATATGGTAAGTGGAGCTGATAAAATGGACAGTGAGTGTAGAAACAAGGAGGTGGTTTTAATGTAACACATTTATAATGCAATTTAACATTTGCAATGCATCAAGAGATAAAGTGACACATTTAAACTTTAAATAACTAAATATTAGGAGTAAAGTTTTTAGGATTTGTACATTTTGCTATGTTACACCACATGTGAAGGTTATGCTGTTTGGTTATACAGGGTTATGCATTTTTATTATGTAAACTAACTGTGTAATAAGTAATAGAAAAATAGACATTGAGCTACTTAAGGTGTATATTTAACACACAGTGCAACATCATTCAGTAATAAACATTCACATTTAAATAAGCTTTAATTTTATACATTTCACATTCACTGTCATTTATTTTCTATGTAAAATAATTTATGTTTACTAAATTATGACATTGATACTAGATAGGTTTACATTTATTTGTAAAAAGATTAACAGTTACATGTTAAGTATGATAAATATATAAAGTGAGTATAATTCTCAGCAAAAACTCACCTATGAAAATGTCCATAATAACAATATCCATCATCAAGTTCAGCATTCACCAGCAGATTGTCTTTACTTCTGTTCCTCTGTCCACTGGTGTGAAGGTTTGATTGATTTTTATCTTCAGAAAAAGTCCTTCTTTGATTCATTTTTCCAGCCAAAACAATGAAACTCAAACTCTGTAACAGTGTGAAAGCCAGCAGTAATC
Organism: Trichomycterus rosablanca; assembly: GCF_030014385.1. NCBI lineage: Eukaryota > Metazoa > Chordata > Actinopteri > Siluriformes > Trichomycteridae > Trichomycterus > Trichomycterus rosablanca. The sequence continues at coordinate 27,045,063 of NC_086003.1, read as the reverse complement.
CAAACATCCAGCAGGAACAGACGAACAGCGCATTATTGTCTAGTAAAAATCACCTTCTCCTCAGTCTGCTGGGGTTTGGTCTTCGTTTACAGCTTGAGCTAATACAGAGTATTTAGGAATTTTGGCTGCCTTCAATCCTTAAATCCTTTGGTATCTTTAGCTTGTTTAAGCCACCCCTCTGTGTTCAGTTATTAGTAATAAGAAGATAAGCTCATGTTATGTTTCTTGTTTTGAAAATATCTTTACAGTTACATATTATTAAATAACAGTTTTAATAAATATCCTCATTATAACACACAATAGTTTCACATTAGAATAACTAAATATAAACTATAAAAAGCACAGTTACACCTGCTGTCTGATAAATAACCTACTGAGAAAGTCCAACAGTGTCTGTATTCCCAGGAAATCATTTCCTGTGTTCTGGACAACAGATCTAGCTGTGGGAAACGGCTTCAATGGAATTCCACACTGACCAATCAAACCATACAGTCAGCTTCATGCTTCTGTCTCCCTGTCCTCCCTTCGGCTGTAATATATGTGAGCGTTTGTGTGCGTACCCACATTGATAAGTGAGTACGTGCATGTACGGTCACTCTGGTGTTCAGTAAGCTCCTTGTGGATGTATGAGTGCAGCTGATAAGGTCAAAAGGTAAAAACCACAGAAGGGGTCATGGGAAGCCACGGTCTTGGTCCCTTTCTCATGTTTATAGTTCTTCATATTGATGACCGTCAGGGTACGAGACTATTTTAAGCTCCTGTTTATGAGGACTGCGTTCTTTAGAGCACAGACGTTTTGCTGTGTTGTCTAATGATGTTTCACTTTTAGGACACTTCAACCAAGAAAATTTAGCATAAATTTATAAAACCAATAAAATTTTATGTGACTTTAATTCTTTTAAAAGTTGCTCTTAAAGCAATTTTGTTTTGTTTTGTGGTTACACTTCCATGCTGAATAACAAAGTACTTACTATCATTAACTGGTTGCTGGTTCCAACTGGAAAACACTGGTTTACTCGTTTTTATGCTGTTTTTATTTATTTATTGTGGTGTTTTATGCTGGTTTGTTTGTTTATTAGGATTTTAACATCATGTTTTACACTTTGATTACATTCATGACAGGAACTGTAGTTAGTCATTACACAAGATTCATCAGATCACAAGGTTATATCAAATGCAGTCATGGACAATTTAGTATCTCCAATTCACCTCACTTGCACATCTTTGGACTGTGGGAGGAAACCGGAGACTCCCCAGACACAGGGAGTACATGCAAACTCAGGACCTTCTTGCTGTGAGGCGACAGTGCTACACACTTAGCCACCGTGCCGCTTGTTATGCTGCCATTTTTTTTTATTTATGCATTTTCTCCCAATTTAGTGTCTTTCACTGCTGGGGGATTGCAGTCGAGGTGGGTATATTGCTGCTCACGCCTCCTCTGACCCGCATACAGCCCTTAGAGGAACCCTTTTCCACCCATGCACTCTGCACAGGCGCCTCTATCCGCCAATCAGGGTTCTTACACAGCGTTTGAAGACCCCGTCCATTTACATTTAGCAAGACCTGGTTCATACAGAGCTTTACCGAAGCTGTGACGTGTTGTTTAGACTTTGAAACAGTACAGATGGTTTAACTGCTGATGTGTTTACCTTAGCACCGTGATGGCAGTCGAGGCCCACACACCATGCCATCTTTTTTAAGGTGGTTGCCATTTTAATGAATTAATTTCAAACACTGGGCCACCCACAGTAGCGGGGTTGATTATTATAGTAGATAATATGTTTAAACTTAGGCTGAGATGTTTGGTACTCATTATAATAATATATCTGTAATTATCTCATATGGGAAATTACAGAATACATCACACAGCCACCTGAGAGTAAAATACAAGTTGTGGACTAAATAAAGGGGCTTCTTTTTTATTTGTCATGTATGCAGTACATATACAGGTGTACAGTACAATGTAATTCTTTTATGCATATCCCAGCTTGTTTGAAAGCTGGAGTCAAAGCGCAGGGTCAGACATTGTATGGCACCCTGGAGCTAAGAGTTTTGCTTAAGGGCCCAACAGTGGCTGCATAGCAAAGGCTGGATTTTAATTGACAATCTTGTGATTGGTAGCTACCTCTTAGCAGCAGGGACTGGGAGACTGTTAAGAATTGAAGAATGGATGGATGCAGGAACACCCTTAAATAAAAACTACTCCGCCGCTCAGGTAGTGCAGCTGTAAAAACACACGCTGGAACCAGAGCTGGGATCTTGAATACATTGTATCGAATCTCAGCTCTGCCTGCCGGCTAAGGCTGAGCGGCCACATGAACAACGATTGGCCTGTTGTTCAGATATGGGCGGGATTAAGCCGGATGGGGTCTCTCTCCCATGACTGGTGCAATTACGACCTCTGCTGACTGATTGATGGCGCCTGCACAGAGATGAGAAAAGGAATCAGGAGGCCAACCAGTTAAATGACTTTATAGAACTTTCAAAATCTAAGTTACTGAATGTATTTTTTTGATTTAGCAAAGAAACAATAAACATATTACAGACTTAAATTTGTTTTTAATTATTCATGTATAGAGAGAAAGAACAGTTGAAATTAATAAAAAACCAACGACATGACTCACGTGTCCATTTATAAGTGTAACTCATTGACTTAAACTCTACAACATGGGCTTAAAGTGCATCGAATTATGTTTTTCACGGATTCAAGGAATGCTGGCAGCTGATCTTCATCATCCAACACAAACACTAATCATCAGACCCACCAATAGATCTGGAACACACAGTTTTAGTTTCTATAAACAGGTCAGTCTTCATCCGTAACACTGAATCCTAAAATGGGCTAATAGTTTCATTCCAGCCAGCCAACCAGGGTTCAAATAAGGACAAATTACACATTAATATTTATTCTCAAAACAATCCCTTTACACTTCAGCATGTAATAGTTTTATGTTTATTTCCACAGCAACTAAAGCTTCTCCCATCACAGTCTCATAAATCCTATTTCAGGTTCGATCCTTCCACTCTTCTGATCTTCATTGTTACAGACTTGATGCTGACAGGTTCTCCATTTTTAGTCCACGTGTCCCAGTGAAGGTACGGCTGAGCCGAACGATCCTGATCCAGAGGCGACCCGTTGAGGTTCGCCCGGCCGCACTGGTTAAACCACCAGCCTGTGTTGTTGTAATGTGTGCTGCAGCTCTCCATGACCGTGTCGTTAAATTTACAGAATGGAATGCAGCCATCATTGTCCACATCTAAGGTGCTGAAAGGTGCCGTGTCCTGGTTCTGCTCCTGGTCGTATCCTCTAAAGGCATCACCTGCGAAAGAGAGGAAAATAAGCTTCGAAATTTAGTTAAAAACTTATGGGTGGGAAATTCTTAGTATATTGATTCTGGTTTGTGGATCAAATTATGCTTGACATTGCAAATGCAGCATTTTTCAAGACCTTCCAGCAAAAGCATAATTTAGGAGATACATTCAGTGTATGGTTTTGGGTAGCAGTATTTTAAACGAATTATAATAATATTACCTGCAAATAAAATGGATTTGTTATATGCCAGGTCTAATTTAAAATAGTTTGATGTGTATATCTGCTTTATTCTAATCTGAATTGCATGAGTATTTTCTCATTTGGTTCACTTCAGTCACTTTATTTTGGGTATTGTGAAGAAATTACGGTAAATAAAGGAAATCTATTCAATAACTAAAGTCAAGAATTGATCCAGAGAAGTTGACGCCGCTTCTGGACATGGTTAACATAAGGCTTCTTTTTTGCACAGTAAAGTTTTAAGTGGCATTTGTGCAGTAACTCTGTATTGTAGTGCTTGACAAAGTTTTACCAAGTAATTCCTCACCCATGTGGTTATATCAGCTATTGTTGAGTGGTGGTTCTTGATGCAGTGCCATCAGTGAACCTGATCACCAGTTTCATTGTTATGCAATGGGCCGGTTTCGGTTGTTATGCAAATCGTCTGCATATAAGGTTGGGGTTATTCACCACCAGCTCAGACTGAAGAAGTCACTTGGATGAGTGACGAAACGTATCTCTACAACAAACTTGTGTCCAGATGAACTGATTCAACTTTGTGGATCGAAGATCATGGGTATTCAGCTTAAGCTTGCGCTCTTGGCCTTTACGCACTGAAATTCCTCTCGATTCCTTGAATGGTTTAATGACATTATGCACTGTAGAGGGAGAAATATGCAAATCCCTTCCAATCTTTCTTTGAGGTTCATTGTTTTTAAACATTTCAATCATTTTCTCACACATTTGTGGACAAGCTGAAGATCCTCTGATCATCGTTGCTCAGCCTTTCCTGGATGCTGCTTTTGTACCAAACCATGTTCACAATCACCTGTTTGGAATCACATCATTTTTTAGTTATTACACCTCATTACTAGCCCTAAATTGCCCCCTTCCCAACTTTTTTTGGAATGTATTGCAGGCCTGAAATGCCGGAATGGATGTTTATTAATAAATGAAATGAAGTTGAGCAGATAAAACATGAAATATCTCAGGTTCATCCTGTCTGCAATCAAATAAAAGTCAAAGTAAATGTAAGGAACACTGTGTTTTTATTTGATTTGCATTTTCCATGCTGTCCCAACTTTTGTTTGTTATAGGTGTACGAGAGGAAATATCTCACCTGCACTTCCGGCGTATCTGCCAAGATGTATTGCAAAGAATTTGGTCTCATCTTCGAGCCAGAAGTTGTCGTAGGACGTGTACGCAGTGGAGTCGTCCTGAGAGACGAGGGATATGTGTAGCTGGAATCGTGTGTTCTTCTGATTAACAATACTGAACAACTTCCTTAACCCAAGCCAGTGTTCTCCTACACACAGAAGCAATGCAGAAATACACTAATTACAAAATCATTTGTAAACACTTCGTGGTCAAACATATGTGGACACTCCCTTTGAAACAACACTAAATTTTTTCCATTAAGTTAGTTGGTTTCGTTTCTGACCTGCTAGATCTGCCCCATAATGTATTTAAAGTGAAAACATTTGAGCTTAGTCACATAACCACAAAAGCTCACAGAAGGCATCTGCCATCTATCATTCCTGAGTTTTACACCACCCCTGAAAGCAGCATCAGCTGCTTTTTTAGTGGTTTTGATTGCAATATGTTTTTTTGATGGTTAGGAAGCCTAAGATCAACATTTGCGTTTTTAAATGCTGACTGAAATATGGTAAAGAACACCCACCGTGAACTCATTATGCCTGGTGAATATGTGTGTGTGTGTGTGTGTGTGTGTGTCTGCCCTGCAATGGACTGGCGCCCCGTCCAGGGTGTTCCTGTGTGCCTTGTGCCCATTGAAAAGTTGGGATAGGCTCCAGCACCAGCCCCCGGGACCCTAATTGGATAAGCGGTTAAGAAAGTGAGTAAATGAGTGAGTAAGTGGAACAGGGGCCTAACCCCAAGACTGTCTAACACCTGTGGTATGAACTGGAACGCTGACTGCAGAACTGAACGAATTAAATATTCTTGTGAATAAAGAGAATTAAATACTTGCAGTCATAGTCCAAAATTCAGTGGAATATCTTTCGGAAAAGTGAAAGCTGTTATAGCACCTAAAATACACCGATCAGTCATAACATTATGACCACCTTCCTAATATTGTGTTGGTCCCCATTTTGCTGCCAAAACAGCCCTGATCCGTCGAGGCATGGACTCCACTAGACCCCTGAATGTGTGCTGTGGTATCTGGCACCAAGATGTCAGCAGCAGATCCTTTAACTCCTATAAGTTGTGAGGTGGGGCCTCCGTGGATCTGACTTGTCTGCCAGCACATCCCACAGATAATCGATTGGATTGAGATATGGGGAACACCTCAAACTCGTTGTTGTGCTCCTCAAACCATTCCTGAACCAATTTTGCTTTGTGGCAGGGCGCATTAACCTGCTGAAAGATAAAATTGAAATTTTTTCCTGCTTCTAACACATCAATTTTGAGGATGAGGTGCCGTGATGAAGAGATAATCAGTGTTATTCACTTCACCTGTCAGTGCTCAAAATGTTATGCCTGGCCAGTGTAGATCATATCTATATTAATGTCCATAATTTTTGATGTAATGTTTAGGTCAACAGACATTAGGCCACAAAATTTCAAAGCATGAGGAACATTTTAAAAAAAACTATGTAGGGTTACTAACCTGGTAGAGATCCAAATCCATCCAGATAGTCTGACCACGTTCGCTTAAAGTCGGTAAGGCCATCAGTTCGTCTCTGGATTACCGTCCAGCCTCCTTCCATGTAATCCATCTCACAGAACACCTACAGCAGTGGTCATATGTTTACAATTATATCATCTGTGCCACTTCCAACAGCAAAGAAAAAGCTTTGAAAAAATTCATGTAAGGAACAAATTGTTCAGCAGTTATACAAACACTGTGTGACGTTTTACCTCAAACAAAAGTTCAGAGTTGTCGGGCTGAATGATGTAAACTCCACTTGGAATTTTGGGTGACACGGCTTCTAATGTTTCCTTGATGTCGCTGCAGTCCCTTCCTATAAAGGTAAGTATATAAGTATACATTTTTGTTTTTTATTTTATTTTTCTGCATTATTCTGGCCACGGTTGCAGTCAAACTGTGCGAAATACCCATACCAAAGACACACATTCCTATAAATGGCAGACACTGGATTTTACACTAGTTTGTCGTCTCACAGCAAGAAGGTCCTGGGTTTGATTCCCAGGTGGAACAGTCTGGGTTCTGTCTGAGTGGAGTTTGCATGTTCTCCCCTTGTCTGTGTGGGTTTCCTCCGGGAGCTCCGGTTTCCTTCCAAAGTCCAAAGGTGAATTAGAGATACAAAATTGCCCATGAGTGTTTGATTTAACCTTGTGAACTGATGAATCTTGTGTAACCAGTAACTACCTGTCAGGACATGAATGTAACCAAAGTGTATGATGTTAAAATTCTAATAAATAAATATAAATAAATTACACTAGTTGTGTTCATAACAATCAAGAAGACTAGATGTTCCCACTTGGCAGAATTTGTAGTTTATTAAGCAGGTTTATTGGTTTTAGTACAGTCCACATATTATTGATAGGACTGATGTCAGGAATTTGGAAAGCTCAGTCCAAATGCGTAGTTTTATCCTGATTTAGCCATTTTAAAACTAGTATTGCTGTGTGTTGTGGGTCATTGTCCTGCTGGATTGTCCTGTTGCATTCACTGTTGAAGAACGTTGTCACTGCTACATTCACTTTTTTGCAATGCACCAGGACATATAATACCATACGTATCTACTACCTTGGTTCATTTCTGACCACAAAACTCCCATCAATAAGCTTTTTCTTTGTCCTTGTAACCAGCAACAAACTTTACTTGAGCTTTAAGTTACTGATTGTGAATCTGGGGCTTCTTTGTCGCATGTGCATGGTGATGTAATGCATACTTGACTGTGGACAGAAACATCTGTGTTCCAGCTATTCCTTCTTTTTTGCTGACTGTGCTGACAAATCTCATCTTAGTTTACAGAGACAGTTTGGCTTTTTCTTTGTTTCTTTACTTTGGCAATGAGACCACTGTTCCATGTATATACAGTGTATCACAAAAGTGAGTACACCCCTCACATTTCTGCAGATATTTAAGTATATCTTTTCATGGGACAACACTGACAAAATGACACTTTGACACAATGAAAAGTAGTCTGTGTGCAGCTTATATAACAGTGTAAATTTATTCTTCCCTCAAAATAACTCAATATACAGCCATTAATGTCTAAACCACCGGCAACAAAAGTGAGTACACCCCTAAGAGACTACACCCCTAAATGTCCAAATTGAGCACTGCTTGTCATTTTCCCTCCAAAATGTCATGTGACTCGTTAGTGTTACTAGGTCTCAGGTGTGCATAGGGAGCAGGTGTGTTCAATTTAGTAGTACAGCTCTCACACTCTCTCATACTGGTCACTGAAAGTTCCAACATGGCACCTCATGGCAAAGAACTCTCTGAGGATCTTAAAAGACGAATTGTTGCGCTACATGAAGATGGCCAAGGCTACATGAAGATTGCCAACACCCTGAAACTGAGCTGCAGCACAGTGGCCAAGATCATCCAGCGTTTTAAAAGAGCAGGGTCCACTCAGAACAGACCTCGCGTTGGTCGTCCAAAGAAGCTGAGTGCACGTGCTCAGCGTCACATCCGACTGCTGTCTTTGAAAGATAGGCGCAGGAGTGCTGTCAGCATTGCTGCAGAGATTGAAAAGGTGGGGGGTCAGCCTGTCAGTGCTCAGACCATACGCCGCACACTACATCAAATTGGTCTGCATGGCTGTCACCCCAGAAGGAAGCCTCTTCTGAAGTCTCTACACAAGAAAGCCTGCAAACAGTTTGCTGAAGACATGTCAACAAAGGACATGGATTACTGGAACCATGTCCTATGGTCTGATGAGACCAAGATTAATTTGTTTGGTTCAGATGGTCTCAAGCATGTGTGGCGGCAATCAGGTGAGGAGTACAAAGATAAGTGTGTCATGCCTACAGTCAAGCATGGTGGTGGGAATGCCATGGTCTGGGGCTGCATGAGTGCAGCAGGTGTTGGGGAGTTACATTTCATTGAGGGACACATGAACTCCAATATGTACTGTGAAATACTGAAGCAGAGCATGATCCCCTCCCTCCGGAAACTGGGTCGCAGGGCAGTGTTCCAGCATGATAATGACCCCAAACACACCTCTAAGACGACCACTGCTTTATTGAAGAGGCTGAGGGTAAAGGTGATGGACTGGCCAAGCATGTCTCCAGACCTAAACCCAATAGAACATCTTTGGGGCATCCTCAAGCGGAAGGTGGAGGAGCGCAAAGTCTCGAATATCCGCCAGCTCCGTGATGTCGTCATGGAGGAGTGGAAAAGCATTCCAGTGGCAACCTGTGAAGCTCTGGTAAACTCCATGCCCAGGAGAGTTAAGGCAGTTCTGGGAAATAATGGTGGCCACACAAAATATTGACACTTCAGGAACTTTCACTAAGGGGTGTACTCACTTTTGTTACCGGTGGTTTAGACATTAATGGCTGTATATTGAGTTATTTTGAGGGAAGAATAAATTTACACTGTTATATAAGCTGCACACAGACTACTTTTCATTGTGTCAAAGTGTCATTTTGTCAGTGTTGTCCCATGAAAAGATATACTTAAATATCTGCAGAAATGTGAGGGGTGTACTCACTTTTGTGATACACTGTATATATATATATATATATATATATATATATATGCATTTTCTCCCCATTTTTCTCCCAATTTAGTGCACCCAATTTTGTCTTCTGCTGCTGAGGGATACCCGATTGCATCCAAGGAGAGCACGTCGCTGTACACACCTCTTCCGACGTGCACAGCCCTCCTCTTCTTGCCCCTGCTTTCTGCACAGGTGTCTCTTCCGCAAATCAGGGTCCTTACACAGCGTATGAAATCCCACCCACCCACCCACACATAGTCCGGCCCCCACCCTGCAGATACGGTGGCCAATTTTGAATCTGTTGCAGGCACTGCCAATTATGCCCGCTAGATGGCGCCCAGCCGTTCGGTGGCAACACTGAGTTTCGAACAGAGGAGTTCAGAATCTCAGTGCTGGTGTGCTAGCGGAATATCCTGCCGCGCCACCTGGGCGCCTCTTTCTTCCTTTACTTTGGCAAAGAGACCACTGTTCCACGTACATTATAACTATGGACGATTGTACAAATGATCTTGTGATGTAAGGTTGCTTAGAAATTGCTACAAGTTATGTTCCTGAATCTGTTATTCACTTTTGAAGAGCGGAACATGTGTTTATAAACTCCTCTGTTATAATACATGTGGTTCAGTATAATGGGTGTAGTTAAACTAGCCCTGTTTACATGAGCACAGAGAAATCACCAGCTGTAGTCTAAATATTAACAAGGAATTAATAAACTATGCCACTAACTTAAATGACATCATAGAGCTTTCTACAGCACAAACTTCTTTTTAACTGAACAGATTCTGATATATTTTTAGAAAATACTTAATAAACATACAAAAAACTCAAATTTGTTAAAACTGTTTGGATTGTTTGTGTTCCTTTGATTCAGTCATGGAAAAATAACAGTTGCAGAAATCATTGAAATCCTAAGACTGCCTTTCAAGTGAATGTAAACTTGAATTGATTTACCGTGAGCGTGCGTGGGCTTCAGGGAAAACATGTCGTTATTGTTTCTCTGCACCTCTAAACTCAACATCTGAACCTTGGTCGTTAGCTCCATTACCTTAAAAAAGAAACAAAGCCAGTCAGATGGTGTTTTGTTGATTTATGTGCAGGAATACAGAGAACAGAAGCTGAGACGTTTGGTACCTGACTGGACAGGAATTCCAGGGTCTTCTGCTGTTCATCAATCAGATCTCTGATCAGCTTTCTGGTACTTCTGGTGTAGGTTGTCATGGCATGCTGGAGGTTACCTGAGTCACACAAATCACTAGAATTTTTGAATGAGTTCAGTTGTTATAAAATAAGTTGTAAACCTAGTAGATTTACCCAGATTTCTGTAATGATTTCTCATAATGCAGTTTGTGTTCTGCTCTTTATCCATTTGCTTGTTGTCATAACTGAGCAAATACATTTAGTAAGAGCACACAAGGGTCTTAATTTAAAACATCATTCCACTCATGTATTTTACAGCACGAATGTTTTCTAGCTGCTTAAAGCCTGAATCAGATCATCATGACCTGCTCAGTGGAGCATTTTTACTGGTTGAGGGTCTAGAAATCAGATGCAACAACCTAGCTATTAGGTGGTGCACTTGCCTGGATAGAAATATGAGGGTTTCATCAGAATAAGCATACATAAAAACTGTGCCAGCTCTGGTCCTGGGCAGCAGGAAAGTGTTATATTGTGTTTTTAATACAGAACAGGTCATTATCCCAAAGGTTTACATTCTTTTTCCTGCATAAGGGGCGAGGTTCCCCCCACTGTGAGAATTGCCACATGCATATTACTATCAAACACTGACTAAGTCTCCCGTATACATTAAAGATCTTCAACATTTTTTATTAAGCATTTTCTCCCTTTTTCTCCTCATTTTCAGCGTGTCCAGTTTTGACCCCCGCCCCGATCGAGGAGAGTGAACTGACACATGCTTCCTCCGACACGTGAGCAGTACCCGACTGCATCTTTTCACCTGCATGAGGTGAGTTCATATGCAGATCAGCCTTGTGCACGGAGAGCCACACCCTGATCAGCATTATTCCTTAACTCGATGTGTTCGAAATCCCAGCTCTGGTGTGCTAGTGTATTTTGAGGACCAATGTAAAATTACGTCTCTCAGCAAACTCCATCAACTGATATGTTAGAATCAAAAACCTGTCCTACCATGAATTTGATCTTTCATGTAGTTAAATAAACTTCCTTTTCTTTCTTTTTTTTAAATGCATTTTCTCCCCATTTTCTTTCCAATTTAGCACACTCAATTTTTGTCTTCCACTGCTGAGGGTTTTCTCGATTGCATGAGCACTTTGCTGTACACGCCTCTTCCAATGCAGACCACTGAAGTTAAGACCACATTTTATTGCTTAATTTCTGTCTAAAATTTAATTCCCAGTCAGCTTTTCTGTTGTATTGTGGATTTCTTATAAAGATCCAGTAAAGGAAACCAGTTTTGTGATTGTGGTTGAATACATACTGCACAGAGAATGCTTTTCATCCAGCATGAGCTTTGCTGTCATCTCACATGGCACTGTGCACTTTTCCTTCTGGTTATGGAGGGATGCCGCTTCAAAACCATCCGCCACCATCTCAGAGTCATTAAGTGTGGCATTGTTTATGTCCTATTTAACAAGAATATAATGTGATTATGATTTGACGATTAACGATTAAGTTATATTACATATCTATGAACAGAAAGTTTATTGTTATTATTATTATTTATTTTATTTATTGTCATAAATCAGGCAAACATGTCATAATCTGGTCTGCAGAGTGTGTCTTACTTGTTTATGGGTGTAAAAATGCTTCAAACAAAGTGTATGTCCTCCAGATTTTTCCGTTCAGTTTTAGGTAGACACAGCCAATTGTGTGTCTGTGTAGGTGCCCGACCGGCTGATAGCAGAGCTGATATTCAAACTTGAAAGCTTGAGATCTCAGCAATGGTGGGCTTGTGTGTTTTACTCTTGTACCACTTGATTGCCACTATTTTTTTAACATATTGATTAAAAATTTGTGTTTTTAAACATTTGCTCACAAATAGAAACCTCATTTAATGAAAAGTTGGGTCATTTTGTAGATTGCAATAAAAATAAAAATCCCACACATTTAACAGTGGTGCCCTACACATACACACTGAGATGTATCTGCATTCCCTCAATCTCTTCATAGTATTTTGTACAATAGATGGTAAAACCCTTAACTATTAACAATCTTGCATTAAGAAATGTTTTTAACCAACTGACAATTCTCTCACAAAGACTGAGCCTGTGGAAGATCCTCATTTAATTTATTAATGATGCCCTCACTTGTTACCAACTCACTCATTATGCCCCGTCTCAACTTTGTTTTGAATGTGTTGCATGTATCAAATTCAATATATATTTTAATATAGTTTAATATACAATCAGGTTGGTCAACCAAAACTTGAGACTTAAACTGGCTACAGGTCTGGGGTTTTTCCTACCGTTTGCCAAATAAATAAGACCCACAGTGACCCTGACCAGGATAAAACAGAAAGTAAATAAATGAATATATATCATAATGTGTTGATGCTAAATTATTTGCTTGTTTGTTTTTAATACCACTACAAATATAGAAATATGGAAATTTACTAATAGAACCCTCAATTATATACTGTAGTTTGGTTTGAGTTATTTTAAAGGTATAAAACTTCTTCATGCTCTGTAGACTATAATGTACACCGATCAGCCATAACATTAAAACCACCTCCTTGTTTCTACACTCACTGTCCATTTTATCAGCGCCACTTACCATATAGAAGCACTTTGTAGTTCTACAATTACTGACTGTAGTCCATCTGTTTTTATACATACTTTTTTAACCTGCTTTCACCTTGTTCTTCAGTGGTCAGGACCCCCACAGGACCCCCACAGAGCAGGTATTATTTAGGTGGTGGATGATTCTCAGCACTGCGGTGACACTGACTTGGTGGTGATGTGTTAGTGTGTGTTGTGCTGGTATGAGTGGATCAGACAGCAGCGCTGCTGGAGTTTTTAAATACCGTGTCCACTCACTGTCCACTCTATTAGACACTCCTACCTAGTTGGTCCACCTTGTAGATGTAAAGTCAGAGACGATCGCTCATCTATTGCTGCTGTTTGAGTCGGTCATCTTCTAGACCTTCATCAGTGGTCACAGGACGCTGCCCACGGGGTGCTGTTGGCTGAATGTTTTTGGTTGGTGGACTATTCTTAGTCCAGCAGTGACAGTGAAGTGTTTAAAAACTCCAGCAGCGCTGCTGTGTCTGATCCACTCATACCAGCACAACACACACTAACACACCACCACCATGTCAGTGTCACTGCAGTGCTGAGAATGATCCACCACCTAAATAATACCTGCTCTGTGGGGGTCCTGACCACTGAAGAACAGCATGAAAGGGGGCTAACAAAGTATGTAGAGAAACAGATGGACTACAGTCAGTAATTGTAGAACTACAAAGTGCTTCTATATGGTAAGTTGAGCTGATAAAATGGACAGTGAGTGTAGAAACAAGGAGGTGGTTTAAATGTTATGGCTGATCGGTGTACATTAATATGCCTTAAAAACAAACCGTTTAACAGAGGTTATATGTTTTTCTAATTACAATAACGGTTTCATCCAATGACCATAGACAATAAAACAAAATTAAAAAACACATGGTTTGTTTAAAAACACTTACCACAGTACGGTTGGGTAATGCAAGTACATTTGGAAACACATAGAGCCAGAACAAGGTAATCCAAATCATGTCTCCTCATGTAGAGCTCTGTGAGAAAATGATGCTCCGCTCTCAGTGTGAAGTGGTTAGGACTAGGACTGCCTTCTTTTGGCCACAGTACAACAAAAGCCAGCTGCTGCTGCTTCTGCTCATATCATGGAAAACCTCTGTCCACCCAGCTCTATTCAATATCAATTGTAAACCACTGTTGTTTTTATTGCTGTTTGACAACATCCTGTGAGCTCTATCAAAACCACATGTTGCAGGGAAACGTGACACTTTGGTCTGCCGTGTCTGAGCTGGAAATCAGCAGGTCTGGGAGTGGAGACTACGTAAATTATATTCCTTCCACAAGCACAGCAGGATCCGCTGTGGTCTTACAAAAGCAACGGTAAAGCTAGAACGTCAGCACATGCCTTTGTAGGCCCTCTTTATTACCTATAGAACAGTGTGGAAAGTGTTACTGATTGCTGCCAAGCAGGTTTCACATCAGAAGGCTTTGTGGGAACACATCTGTTGACCATTACCTAGTTCTGCTGAGTCAGCAAGAATTAGGAAATATCAAGGATTGTCCAAGAAGAGCACAAAGTATAGTCTGTTTTTAACCTACGTTAGCATGAGCTGAACCCTTCTGCAGTTGGACGTGGCTAGCTCTAACAACCATTTGATTGTTTTGAATCAACTATAGACTTACATTTTAAATAAGCACACATTTATAATAATGAGTCCAGTTTAAAGCTACAGTTTGGAATCTGTATTTGCTTATAATTCTTCCAGTGCCAGTCATTGTTTGGTGCAGCACTTAAAGAACTATCCATCAGCATTTTTTTTACTCCAGAAAAAATTCAAGGTGATTAAAGACCAAGGACGTGATGTGGGTTTAATTTTTGCCTCTGGTCAACACTGTGAGGACTTTTGCATTTTCTCTGTGTCGTTTTCCTAAAGGTGCTCCACCTAACAAAGACGTGCAGAAGGTGGACTGGATGCTCCTAAGTGTAAGTGCCAACTGAGTGTTTGGCCCTGCACAGTTTCTGGGGGTGTATTCCTGCCTTGTTTCTGTAATACAAAGACCTGTAATACAAACCCCAGTCCACGAAAATTTGGATAGTGGATAAAATGTAACCATTTTTTGGCCCATAAAACGAGATTAATCTTTAAATAATGTTATGGACTGTAGATTGGAAAATATCTTAATCTTTTGCATCCATGATACTCATTGGAGTTTTTTGCTTCCTGTAGTGCTGCTGACCTCCGATCCTGAAAAAATAGGGTTATGATTAAGACGACCCTTTGACACGTGTGCAGTAGCCGACCACTTGTTTTCACCTGCACCTAGGGATCAGTATTTCATTGTGCAGGTGCCATCAATCAGCCAGCAGAGGTTGTAATTGTATGCACTTATGAGGGGTCACCTCTGGTAATCCCAACCCGACAGACGAGCCATACATCATTGAACGTCTGTATAGGTGCCTGGCCTGCCAGTAGCAGAGCTGAGATTTAAACTTGCGAGTTTGGTGCTCAGGTGGCGCAGCGGTAAAATACGCTAGCACACCAGAGCTGACATTTCGAACTCGTCGGTTCGAAACTCAGCCCTGCCATCCGGCTGGGCTGGGATCCTACATGAACAACGATTGGCCATTGTTAATGCAGGGTGGGAGCTGGACAGGGACCTCATAACTGAGGCAATTACAACCTCTGCTGGCTAATTGATGGCGCCTGCACAGAGATGAAGGATAATGCATTGGTCAGTGTGTGGCTCTCCGTACACAAAGCTGATCTGCATATGATCTGATCTCGCCTCATGCAGGTGAGAAGATGCAGTTGGCTACTGCACACGTGTCAGAGGGGAGGAACCACTGGACGCGTTCAGGAGAGAGGAAGCATATTGCAATTGGGTAATTGGATACGCTAAAAGTTGGGAGAAAAAGGGGAGAAAATGCATTTAAAAAAAATGTAAGAGAGTTTGCAATGTAAGGTCCGGTGTGCTAGTGTGTTTTATCGCTGCACCACCTAAGCACCCTCCTCTACACAATTTTTGCAAATTGGCAATGCCTGACTCGTTTTTACTTGTGGTAGTATTAGTAATAGTGGTAGTATTGTTGCTGTAATTACTTTATTGCCTACAAAAAATATGTCATTGATGATGTCATTATTGAATATAACATTAATTTATTTTGTTATTATAGGTATAGGTCTAACTGGGCGGCACAGTGGCTTAGTGGGTAGCACTGTCTCCTCACAGCAAGAAGGTCCTGGGTTCGATCCCCAGGTGGGGCAGTCCGGGTCCTTTCTGTGCGGAGTTTGCATGTTCTCCCCGTGTCCGTGTGGGTTTCCTCCGGGTGCTCCGGTTTCCTCCCACAGTCCAAAAACATGACACCAGGTTAACTGGAAACACTAAATTGTCCTATAGATACCAGGCCGCTAGATGCACAAACCAGTGCATTGTAGTGCCGGTCCCAAGCCCGGATAAATAGGGAGGGTCGTGTCAGGAAGGGCTACCGGCATAAAACTGTGCCAAATCCCGCGGGCGACCCCTAACGGGAAGAAGCCGGAAATGCCGACCCCGTAACCGAAAAACGGGACAAAGGCTGAGGAACAAGAAGAAGATTATAGGTATAGGTCGAACTGACAGGAAACTTTCACATTTATTGTAATTATGCTAAACTAGTCACACCTATGTGTTCTTTATAAAAAACATTAGTGTCATTGTTGTTCAAGAAAGCTACCAAGCGCATTGGATGTCTTTGGGTACCATCTAGTGGACAAAATGTAACACAATTGCCCAAATTTTCACATTGTTGTGCTCTCTCAACATGTAACTCACACCTATGGGCAATTTAGACCGACCAATGCACCTTCTGCATGTTTTGGGAGGTGGTAGCTCGCTGAGTAGGTGTCGCACTGTATGCTTTTATTTACATTTAAATTTTTTGGCATTTAGCAGACGCTTTTATCCAAAGCGACTTACAGTACTGTGACAGTATACTGTCTAAGCAATTGAGGGTTAAGGGCCTTGCTCAAGGGCCCAACAGTGGCCACCTGGCAGTTGTGGAGCTTGAACCAGCGACGTTTGGACTATTTTGACTACTAGTCCAGTACCTTAACCACTAGGCTACATGTCCCTTTCACTGAATTCCCTGTGTAGTCCACTTCACTGGGAAGTTCTGGGGTGATTGGAGTGCACCCCGAGTTTTTCCTAATGGCAAAACTGTAATTACTGCAACAGTCATGCTAATAAAAGCTACAACAAAAAGAGTGGCCAATGGTTTGGCGCCTTGTGTGGGGTGTATTTTCTAATATTGTGTGTGTGTGTGTGTGTGTGTGTTTCTTAAATTTTTAAATGTGTAAATCTGTAATTTTTATATATTGTATATTTTCTATTTACTACTACTGTTATTGTTGTTGTTTTTTTATTTTACTTTATTTTTTAATTATATTTCCTAAATATGTAGCTAAGCTTTGGCAATACTTCTTCTTCTTCTTCTTCTTGTTCCTCAGCCTTTGTCCCATTTTTCGGTTACGGGGTCGGCATTTCCGGCTTCTTCCCGTTTGGCACAGTTTCACGCCGGATGCCCTTCCTGACACGACCCTCCCTATTTATCCGGGCTTGGGACCGGCACTACAATGCACTGGTCTGTGCATCCCAGCGGCTAGGTAACTATGGGACAATTCAGTGTCTCCAATGTCTTTGGACTGTAGGAGGAAACCGGAGCACCCGGAGGAAACCCACACCACGCTGACACGGGGAGAACATGCAAACTCCGCACAGAAAGGACCCGGACCGCCCCATCCGGGGATCGAACCCAGGACCTTCTCGCTGTGAGACGGTGCTACCCACTTAGCCACCGTTCCGCCCTTAAGCTTTGGTAATACGAATGTCCATAATTTGTCATGACATGCCAATAAAGCTACGTTTGAGTTTGTGTGTGTGTTGTTTGGTAAAAGTGCTCCGAAGCCACTGCGAGCCTGACCACTCACCAATGAGTGTGTGTCACTCCCTAACCTCCCGGTTCAGCTAAACATTAGCGAAGTTAAATGTGGAACCTTTCATACACGGCTTGTGTATCCAGTCGGGCGGATTTGTAAAAGCACGGCGGGATTTTTAACTGATTTGTGTTTGTTTATGTTTTATAGCGGCGATGTTTCAAAACTGCTGTTTTTATTTTTATAACGTTTTGCCTCTGTCATTTAGATGAATGTTAAATAAAGTAATAATGAGTTTAAAAACATTAAGCTGCTGCTAACTAGAAATAAGCAAACTTGTATATAAATGTTTAGTTAGATAAATGCTAATGCTAACAGGAGGAGACAGGTAAGTGTGTTATATATTAATAATATAACGGTGTCTTATAGGTCTGAGTTTTATCACTAATTACTTGTAATCAACTGTGTGTTTACACATTGTAGCTCCCTGTTGGTGTAATGAACAGTTCAACATCGAAGAAATGTTATTTGGGACAGCATCCAGTCATCAGGAGAAATGGGTAAGAATTCATTAATACTGAATTACACGTTAATTCATCTAAACTGGACGTTTTATACTAAATGTATTTATTTATTAGGATTTAACGTCATGTTTTACACACTTTGGTTACATTCATGACAGGACAGGTAGCTACTCATTACACAAGATTTACCTTTAAGTGTAGTTCGAGTTTGTGATATCAAACACAGTCATGGACAATTCAGTGTCTCCAATTCACCTCACTTGCACGTCTTTGGACTGTGGGAGGAAACCGGAGCACCCGGAGGAAACCCACGCAGACACGGGGAGAACATACAAACTCCACACAGAAAGGACTTGGACCGTTCGACCTGGGAATCGAACCCAGGACCCAGATTCTTTCACCTGAAATACACAAAAATTTCAGTCATTGTATTGGAATGATTTCTGTGATTTTGTAAAAAAAAAAAAATAATATTAAAATAAAAAGTTTAGTTATTTAATAAGTGTATTACGGCTTTTATAAAAACCTTCCAGGTTAAATATACATACAGCAACTCTAATTAATTTATTGGTGTAGATGTAGAAGGCTCTATGATGGCTTTTTAACTCTCTGGAATTTTGTTCAGCGATTGAGTGAAAACTCAAACCTTACATTCTTTAATTTCCATCTTTGTGTTAGATCCCCTTACTAAATGTAATGAACACAGTTTTTCATTGATCATTTGTTTATTGAAGGAAAACAGTTATGCTCCAAATGTAACAACCATGTGCTGTCTCAGTGGGCAGCACTGTCGGCTCACTGCAAGAAGGTCCTGGTTTCGATCCCCAGGTGGAGCAGTGTGGGTCCTTTCTGTGTGTGAGTTTGCATGTTCTCTCCGTGTCTGTGTGGGGTGAATTGGAGATACAAAATTGTCCATGACTGTGTTTGACATTAAAGACTTGAACTGATTAATATCATTAAAATCAATATCAGAATCAGCTTTATTCGTATTTTACACACACGAGGAATTAGTTTTCGGCTGTTGTTAGCTCTCTACAATATACAAACAAAACGATATGTAGACAATGTACAAATTTAACCCTAGGCAGAATTTTGCATATATACAGAAAATAGAAAAATAGCATAAGAGCATAAACCCAATTACATCCAGCCGAGCATCTTACATCCATCTGAGGCATCCAAATAGTTTAATTTAACTGCATTCAATCTTAGTCAATTACTAAATTTTTTGAGGGCAGCACGGTGGCTCGGTGGGTAGCACTGTCGCCTCACAGCAAGAAGGTCCTGGGTTCGATCCCCAGGTGGGGCGGTCCGGGTCCTTTCTGTGTGGAGTTTGTATGTTCTGCGTGGGTTTCCTCCGGGAGCTCCGGTTTCCTCCCACAGTCCAAAGACGTGCAAGTGAGGTGAATTGGAGATACTAAATTGTCCATGACTGTGTTCCATATAACCTTGTGAACTGATGAATCTTGTGTAATGAGTAACTACCGTTCCTGTCATGAATGTAACCAAAGTGTAAAACATGACGTTAAAATCCTAATAAACAAACAAACTACATTTTTTTGACAGATTGTCTGCAGATGAAAAACCAACAACACGCTCCAACCGACTCCATCAGGTCCCAAAGGATGGAATACAGAAGACAGAAGGCTGCAATAAATCTTTTACTATGGTAAATGGTGAATATTTAACTAGAACTTTAACATTATTAGGAGTTTCATTATAATTGTGATCCAAATGCTGATATTTCTGCTTGCAGCAAGGTGACAAGAAACCGTGGATACCTGTCAATTCAGCCCTGACAAATAACACAGGGAATCAACAGTATACATCTGCAAAAGACCCGATTCCAGGATCTGTTTTACCAGAGAAAAGAGCTCATCTTACTGAAATCAAGGAAAACGGTCATTATGAACATCAAAAACAAAGTGCTGAAGACATCAGAACTCCAGAGTCTGTGTGTGGAAGAACTAAAACACATACAAAAAAGGCACAAGACTGGAAGGACCTGGCACAAAAGCTGCTGTTCAGTGAAACCAAAAGCAGCAGCAGCAGAACTAATCTCCAGTCAGAATGTGACCAGGAGACTGAAAACTGTTCACTTTACAAAGGAGTCAGATCCAAAAACAGGCCAAAGGTCAAGTTTAAAGAAAATAACACAGTGACCAGTCCTGAAGGATCTGTGAAAAATACAAAGGATTATATACTGTTCAGTCCAACACGCATGGCAGCTGCCAAGAAAAGTTCTTATGTGCAGCAGCAGAAACAGTCAAACGGCAATCTGTCCATCTCTGTGTTGACTCCTCCAACTGGTCTGGATCTCAGTTCACTCTGCAGCTCACAGCAGGATACAGGTGAAATTTTGCACTATTCATTTCTGTAAAGTTTAAATGTTTAAAGCTACTTTATAGTAGTTTTTCCAAATATAAATATTTTAATCATAGCCTAACTGCTTTTACTCAGAGTGATCGGGCTCGGTGGGTAGCACTCTCGCCTCACAGCAAGAAGGTCCTGGGTTTGATTCCCAGGTGGAGCGGTCTGGGTCCTTTCTGTGTGGAGTTTGTATGTTCTCCCCGTGTCTGAGTGGGTTTCCTCCGGGAGCTCCGGTTTCCTCCCACAGTCCTAAGACGTGCAAGTGAGATGAATTGGAGATACTGAATTGTCCATGACTGTGTTTGACAATGAAAAAAGATTGAACTGATGAATCCTGGGTAACTAGTAACTACCTGTCCTGTCATGAATGTAACCAAAGTGTGTAAAACATGATGTTAAATCCTAATAAATAAATACTCTTAGTGATAATAATCACAAACATCTTGCACTTAATTTTTTTTCCTACTAAACAGTGCACAGCATCCACATGGCAGTTCCTGCAGAGCAGACAGATAAGCTACTGCTCTCTAGCTGGGGTTTGCCCAAACCTGTGCTAGAGAAGTACCAGAGTTTGGGGGTGAAGCAGATGTTTGAGTGGCAGGCTGAGTGTCTCACCTTGGGGAAGGTGTTGGAGGGAAAGAATCTGGTGTACTCAGGTAAACCTTATTATTAATGGGAGCCTTTAACAGAATGCAAGAGTAGAGCAAAGCAACCTGAATGTTTTTGTTTTTTTGTCAGTGTTATTTTAATATGGTTAGTGTGGAAAGTAAAAGCAAAAATGGTGGAGAAACAAAGTTAAAAATTGGTGAGGTGGGTGGGTGCATCTTTACTGTGTCAATGCTATAAATTATAATTATATAAATTATTATATATAAATCAGAAAAAGGTTGCATTCCACCACACCTGAGAGCATCCAGGGTTTGGACATTGAGATGGTGAAGGAGTACAAATAACTACTGGGTGTTCACCTCAGTAACAAACTGGACTGGTCTAGCAACTCGGATGCTCTATATAGAAAGGGCCAAAGTTGCCTCCACCTACTGAGCAGACTGAGGTCCTTTGGAGTGTGCCGACCACTGCTTAGATCCTTTTATGACACAGTGGTGTGCTGGGGAGGTGCAATCTCAGAGAGAAACAGGAAAAGACTGAACAAGCTGATCAAGAAAGCGAGCTCTGTCCTGAACTGTCCTCTCGAACCTTTAGAGGAGGTAGGAGAAAAGAGGATGATAGCCAAGCTGTCATCCGTCCCTGACAACACCGCACATCCACTACACGAGTCTGTAGGAGACCTAACAAGCTCCTTCAGCACCAGACTCCTCCACCCCCTGTGTAAGAAGGCGCGCTACCGCAGCCATCAGGGCTTTTAATAATAATATGTAATATGTGATACAGCATGTCTCTCATAACTACACTTACACATCTATGGTGCAATACAAAAAGTGCAATATGTAATATATTACAATAAGTGCAGTTGTAGCCTAGTGGTTGAGGTACTGGACTAGTAATCAAAAGGTCGCTGGTTCAAGCCTCACCACTGCCAGGTTGCCACTGTTGGACCCTTGAGCAAGGCCCTTAACCCTCAATTGCTTAGACAATATGCTGTCACAGTACTGTAAGTCGCTTTGGATAAAAGTGTCTGCTAAATGCCGAAAATGTAAATAAGTGCATTATGTAACATATTCTTCATATTTTTAATGTATATATTATATTATAATTATATATATATTTAAATCTGTGAATAACAACACACTATGTGTGCTTTCATTCTGCTGTAACAAGTTAATTAAGTCTTATTTTATAAATTAGTGCTACTTTAGCATGAATGGAAATTCCTATTTTCAGTTTTAAAAAGTTGTTTTTTCTTTCAGCCCCAACCAGTGCTGGGAAAACACTGGTTTCAGAGTTATTAATATTGAAAAGAGTGCTGGAAACCAGACGTAAGGCCATATTCATTCTCCCGTTTGTGTCTGTGGCGAGAGAGAAGATGTTTTATCTGCAGGTGGGTTTACTTTTTTTCACACTTTTAAATAGTATTGTGTTTTAAATATTTACTGTATTTACCGGTAACATCTATGTGAATCAAAACTTGAGCAGCTGATCATCTTAATTTTGTGTACAGAATGTTTTCCAAGAGGCCGGGGTCCGAGTTGAAGGATATATGGGAAGCACATCAGCAGCTGGTGGCTTCTCCTCACTGGATGTAGCTGTGTGTACAATCGAGAAAGCCAATGGACTCATCAACAGGCTTATTGAGGAGGACAAAATGGATTTGCTAGGTCAAAGAATATTAATATGGTTCTACAGGGTGTCCCTAAAGTCTGGACACAGGAAATATCACTAACTATATGTTTACTAAAACACGCACACATACGTGTTGCATCACAAATAGTGGAAAACACATTGAAGATGTTACTGATTAATATTCTAATGAAATAAAATGTTGAAAAATGTATTAAAATTTATTCAAAATATGCATTTTGCCTATGTGTCCAGACTTTAGGGACACCCTGTATTTTTTATCCAAAAAGTGTTGATTAGCTTTGTGTCAGTGCTTAATGTTTCTTTTTATAATGCATCTACAGGGATTGTTGTGGTGGACGAGCTTCACATGCTGGGCGATTCAGGTCGTGGATATTTGTTGGAGCTCCTGCTGACTAAAATCCAGTACATTGCAAAGAAAGCAGCAGAAAAGTACGTCACCAAAATGCCATAGTTTACAGCTAATAAGTACCTATTCTGCTCATACAGACCTGTAGGGCTACCTATGAGGTAAAAAAAACCAAAAACAAAGCCTTAAGACTAAGATTTAATGAAGCTAGGAGTTATCAAAGGTTAATTCAACCAAAACCTTTTCTGTAATAGAAACCCAAATACATATTTCTTCGTCTCCTCCTTAAACAGGTTTGTGCCAGTTAGCCGTTAACACCACCCATGCCAAACTGTAATCCTCTTCCCCTCGTAGGTGCTCTGATAACAGCTCCAACACTGGTGTACAGATTGTAGGGATGAGCGCTACATTGCCAAACCTGGAGCTCCTTGCCCGCTGGCTAAACGCTGAGCTCTACCATACAGATTACCGACCTGTGCCCCTGATGGAGTGGGTCAAGATCGGTTCTAAAATATACGATGGGGCCATGAATCTGGTCAGGCCATTCACACCCGCTCTTCCAGTTAAGGTCAGGATTCAGCACGGCACTCCAACAATCAGTTTCTGACATGAACTGCTGTCGACATTCAGTATTTGGTCCGTACTGTGTTTTGTTTTCAGGGGGATGATGACCACATAGTGAGCCTCTGCTTTGAAACTGTGCAGGATGGTCACTCTGCTCTGCTTTTCTGCCCCTCCAAGAACTGGTGTGAGAAGCTTGCGGACAGTATCGCCAGGGAGTTTTACAACCTGTATCATCAAGGTGTGTTCACTGACCTGCCTATATCTAATTAAAATGGGACTGTATTGGTGTTTAAGTCATTCTTTTGGTTTCTCGAAATAATTCATTAAATACCTGCATCACATATTACAGGAACATCTTTTTATCTAATCAGTTTGAATGCATTTAAATCAAATTAATTTTAACCCTTTAGAATAGAACTCAAACACATACAGGTGTACAGTACAGTGAAATTGTTTCTTCGCATATCCTAGCTTGTTTGGAAACTGGTGTCAAAACGCCGGGTCAGCAATTGTACAGTGCCTTTGGAGCAGAGAGGGTTAAAGGCCTTGCTCAATGGCCCAACAGTGGCTGCATGGCAGAGCCGGGATTCAAACTCTCAACCTTTCAGTCAATAGCCCAAAGCCCTACTCACCAGGCTACCACTGTCCCTTTAATGGTCTGCTTAACCTTTCGAGCTTCCTTTGAGACTAAATACTTGTCTAAAAATAAGTTGTATTTAAATAATCTTGTTTGGGCCGTATCTAATCCTTAGTTGATGTGTTAAACTCAAAAATATTAGATGGTTTTAAGAAAACAGCTTTTCTAACCTTCATGTCAACTTGAATCTGCAGCTGAAAAATCATCCATGAAAGTTGCATCATTTTTGTGATTATCTCAACTGTTTGGTAGAAGCTCATTGTGCACTAGTACAAAATATTAATCGGTCGTTGTTGGTATAGTCCTAAGAAACTAAGAAAAGCAAAGAAACATTATTTTCTTGTTGAGACCATTACAGGGTTCATGAAAAATGGCCAAACATGCCAGGTAGTATGACTGCCTGGTGAAGTTTGGATCATTTAATTAAAAGTTTGGACAATTTAACTGCTGAAGGATTCTTTTTTTATTAGAGAAACAGTCAGGATCTGCAGTGCAGTCTGTATCTCTGAATCCAGAGGGTCTGCAGGATGTGGTGGCTCAGCTCAAGCGTGCTCCTGCAGGACTGGATGAGATTCTCAAGCGCACTGTTCCGTGGGGAGTAGGCTTCCACCATGCAGGTACCTTATACAAGGGATCTTCAAAAGGTTTCTGCACTTTTATATTTTGATTATAAGCGGTGAGGGTGGGAGGAGGAGTAATCGGTCATGTCTAAGAGACTGAGAGACGCTTACAGTCTGGATTTAGCTCCATCTGATTTCCACCTTTTTGGAGGCTCACAGAAGCTTTAAGGGGAAGAAGATTTTCATGTGATGATGATGAAGTGAAAGCAGCGGCACAACCAAAATATTTTTTGCGGACGGCATTAAAAAGTTGGTACGGCGCTGGAAAAATGCATCAGAAGGTGACGGTGTAGAAAAGTGACGTCATTTGTTTTTGCTAATTCTTAATAAATAGAGTTTTTAAAAAGTGCGGACACTTTTTGAAGATCCCTCATCTTTTTTTAATTAGAAATAAAGTTTCTTGGTCGCTCAGGTGGCGCAGCGGTAAAAACACATGCTGGAACCAGAGCTGGGATCTCAAATACATCGTATCGAGTCTCAGCTCTGCCTGCCGGCTAGGCTGAGCGGCCACATGAACAATGATCGGCCTGTTGTTCAGATACGGGCGGGATTAAGCCGGATGGGGTCTCTCTCTCATAACTAATGCAATTACGACCTCTGCTGGCTGATTGATGGCGCCTGCACAGAGATGAGAAAAGAGTGCTCTCAGGGTGTGTCTCTCCATACACAACGCTGAGCTGCACTGCACTCATCAAAGTGTAGGTGATAGGATGCATACGGCTGCTGCCCACGTGTCGGAGGGGGCGTGGGTTAGCTTTGTTCTCCTCAATCAATCAGAGCGGGAATCGGCATTGGTGGAGAGGAAGCATGACGCAATCGGGCAATTGGAAGCGCTAAAAGGGAGAGAAAGGGGAGAAAATACATAAACAAAATTTTAAAAAAATAAATAAAGTTTCTTGACATTATTTTAATGAGACGGGTTCACACAGTGATCACAAATTCTTAATCCAGGTTTGACGTTTGATGAGCGCGACATCCTGGAAGGTGCGTTTCGTCAGGGCTTTATCAGAGTCCTGGCGGCCACCTCCACTTTGTCTTCGGGTGTAAATCTACCTGCCCGGCGTGTGATCATCAGGACTCCGGTGTTCAACGGTCGCCTGCTGGACATACTGACCTACAAGCAGATGGTGGGACGAGCAGGACGTAAAGGAGTGGACACCATTGGTAAATGCTGCTATGTCTGTATATTAAAGATGATTGACAGTGGTCGTGGGTTGAAGTAATGCTTCTTCTGCATGTCATGTCAGGTGAGAGTGTGCTGGTGTGTAAGGAGGCTGAACGTATGAAAGGTGTGAGTCTCATCCAGGGATCGTTAAAGCCAATCAGCAGCTGCCTGGTGAAGCGAGAGGGAGAAGGTGTCACTACTAGCATGCTCCGTGCCATCCTGGAGGTTATAATCACAATTACAGCTGTTATCAGTGCAGTATTTACAGTATACATTTATGTATATGGGGTGGTGGGCTAGCATAGTAGATCCCTGTGCCACCCAAATGCCTCGATTAATACCCGACTAGTGCAAATATTAACAACAATAGTGTTGTTAGTTCATGTAAATTGTGCTTGTTACCACAAATTACCCCAATTTTTGTGTCATTATTTATGATTTTAGGGCAATTTAAAGAATTTATTCTGCATTAAATATATACTTCTGTCTTTGACAATTTCAGATCATAGTGGGTGGTGTTGCCAGCACGCCAGAGGAGGTGAGGATCTACGCGTCCTGCACTTTGCTGGCGGCTAGCATGGCATCCGAACAACCCGATGAGCCAGGAGCAGCTCGTAGTCGTGGTGCCATCGAGGCCTGCATGGATTGGCTGATGGACAACGAGTTCATTCAAATCCAAAAGGAAGGAGACGGTAACGAGACAGAAGTTACATCAGATCTTTATATTTCCGTAGGACAGAGTGTAACTGCGCTGTTTCTCATACAGTGGAGAGATACTGCCCCACTCATCTGGGTTCTGCCACGCTGTCGTCGTCTCTGTCTCCACCGGAGGCGCTGGGAATTTTTGCTGATCTACAACGAGCAATGAAAGGATTTGTGCTGGAAAATGATCTGCACATGCTTTACCAGGTAGATAAACTGGTTCTATGCTGTTGTGCTTTAACTATAGAAGTCCATGAGTAAGAAACCATAGTTTTAAATATTTTCTTTTTTTTATTTTTCATCCTGCTTAATTGACAAGTTTGCCTCAAAAACAGTTGCCACTGTCGGGTCCTTGAGCAAAGCCCTCAACTCTCAATTACAGCGGTACCTTAAAACTCAACGTCAATTGGTTCTGGGAGTGGTGTTAAGTTTAAAAGGCGTTGAGTTTTAAGGTATTTTTTCCCTTAAGTATGTTTAGAAAACCTGTTAATGCGTCCATGGTCCCGTGGAACTGCATATAATTTAGGCTAATGTAAAATAATGGGGTTGTTTTTGACACTTATACACTAAAAATAAAAAACACTGAAATACAATTAAAAACAGTTAAAAATCAATAAAACCTGCACTTTACTTCTTTATTGTTTCCTCATGCTTCTTAATCTTGGAGATGCTTGATCTTGGAATACTGTATTTCGTTCAGTACCGGCGCATTCACATGAGAAGAGGCAAAATAGCCTTTGGCTGCTGTGCCGTTATTTCCTATGGAGTGTGACGTGCACAAAACTTAACGTGACTTATTGTACTAAAAACAGCGAGTGAGGAATTTCATTAGTGGAGGAACTTATGAGCAGTAATAATGAAGAGAAGTTTAGTGCTCCTGTTAAACGATAAGCTTTGTAGACTCTCGGACAAGCTGATTCTCACAGTTTCTCAGAACCCTGACTGTAACACAAGTTTAAAAGTAAAACAGAAAAATCCAGATGAACAGGGTAAATTTGACTGTTATTTTACACAAATGCGGATTCATCTCATATTCGCATGACGTTTCACTGTACCGCTTAAGCTGAGCGCTGAGCAAAGCAGCAGTCGCACACACATCGAGTTCAAGGGTACAAATTTCTCGACGAAGGGCATCGAGTTTCAAAGATTTTGATTTAGGGGATGTTGAGTTACAAGGTACCACTGTACTTGCATTGTATTAAGTCACAGTTGTAAGTTGTTTTAGGGAAAAGTGTTTGCTAAATGCTATAAATGTTTAAAAAATGAAAATGAAGTGCAAATTCTGGGCCCTTATAGTTGCAGATGTCTTTTCAAACAACATCCAACAGGTGGACACTAATTGCAAACTGGAAATCTCTACAACAAACTGAGCGTTCACCGCTATAATTAATCACTCCAAGTCCTCAGGCATTTTGTAAACACAGCACAAATCTTTATTGAATACACACCGGGAGCTTCTACTGCTCCCAAAACGAAACTTAAGTCTATCCCGCATGCGCAGTAGGCACTTAAATAAACAGACACATTTTCCACTCCACATGACACAATAGTCATACTGGTAGTTTAGTGTGATTAATCAATACAAAAATATTGGTATTTATGTAAAATCTAAGGCTGTGGTCTTTCATAATACCTTATTAGGTATGATACCAGTCTAAAGTTTTATGCCAAGCTATATATTTTAGAAAATTATTTAATTTAATGACTAGAATACACCGCAACGTGCAGCTTTATTTATCATTTAAGAAATGCAGTTCTGATTCTTTACCGCCAGATGTCACCACTATTGTTCACCTGTTATTTTCGGTCAGATAGATAGATAGATAGATAGATGGATGGATGGATGGATGGATGGATGGATGGATGGATGGATGGATGGATGGATGGATGGATGGATGGATGGATGGATGGATGGATGGATGGATGGATGGATGGATGGATGGATGGATGGATGGATGGATGGATGGATGGATGGATGGATGGATGGATACTTTATTGATCCCGAAGGAAATTATTGAATTATTGGAAATTGCAGTTCTTCCAGTTTATACGAACTGATAAGCACCGTTAATATTTTGGTTTTAATATAAACATGTTTTTTAGCATTCTGTTGAATTTACAAAATATTTTAACTACTTTTTTATGTAATAGGGTTCGAATATTTAAGTATACTCACACTGTCTCTCTCTCATTGCCTCCCTCTCTCAGTCTCTTTAATTCATTGGTGCTTTATTGGCATGACAAATATTTACACTTACATTGTAAATATTGGAAAAGTAGAACTGCATGTCTTACACTTGCATTGCCAAAACGTTGTAGCCTGGTCCAGTAATCAGACGGTTGCCGGTTCAAGCGTCACCACTGCCAGGTTGCCACTGTTGGGCCCTTGAGCAAGCCCTTAAGCCTCAATTGCTTAGACAGTATACTGTCACTGTACTGTAAGTCACTTTGGATAAAAGCATCTGCTAAATGCTGAAAATGTAAACAAAAGGTAAAATAAAAATAACAGCAATGACATTACTACTACCAACTTCAATGGCGGTTATAACAACAATAATGAAATATACTAATAAATTAACTGCAACTGTCCTCTTACCTGTCATTATGAATAATAATAATAAGAGAAACAATAATAATACCAGTATAATGCTACAAATAATAATAATGATTGTGTGTGTATATCAGTACCTACTGGTATACAGTTTGCTGACCTACGATGCTAGTGCTCCTGGGTTTGATCCTTGGAGTTTGCACGTTCTTCCCGTGTTCGCGTGGGTTTCCTCCTGGTGCTCTGATTTCCTCCCACAGTCCAAAGACATGCAAGTGAGGTGAATTGGAGACACTAATTTGTCCATGACTGTGTTTGATATGACCTTGTAAACTGATGAACCTTGTGTAATGAGTAACTCCGTTCCTGTCATGAATGTAATCAAAAAGTGTGAAAAATCCTAATTAACAAACAAACCACCTCTAATGACAGTAATAACAACTATTATAAAATATTTTAATACATATAACTGCAATCCTATTATCTGTCATCATGAATAATAGTAATTTTTGCACTCAGACATTAATATAATTTTTGATATAATGTCTCTTTGTGTCTCAGATAACACCAGTATACGTTGACTGGACAACAATAGACTGGTACCAGTTTTTCTGCCTGTGGGAACAACTGCCGTCCGCAATGAAACGGGTTGCAGAGATGGTGGGCATCCAGGAGGGATTTCTCGCACGCTCTGTCAGCGGAAAGTTAATCGCCAAGACTGAAAAGCAACACAGGCAGATGGCGATACACAAACGGTAATATTTGAAATATTTATGCTTAGGTTAACATCAGTGTTCATGTTTACTACCACTGTGAGCCTGGCATGAGTCTCTGTGCTGCCAGTTGCCTGTTTAGGCATTCTACAGACACAACCGGCCATGTCTAAGGGAGGAAATGCTGGTTTTGAGTTTTGACTCTTGATGTCATCATACTATTTTATAAACATTTATGTTAAATATCAAGATAGCATAAATTGTATTATATTAATTTCAGAGCCACATTCATGGTATTCTCGGTTGTGTTTTTCTCAACCTGGGCAAACGTGAAGGGAATTGTTAAAAGAAAAACGCAGAATGTAAGAGTCTTATTAATAATGATGCTGTGTTTTGTAGTTTTTTCACAACCCTAGTATTGTTTGATCTGGTCAATGAGGAACCGCTTGGAGTCGTAGCAAAGAAGTACGGGTGCAGTCGAGGGCAGCTGCAGTCACTTCAGCAGTCCGCTTCTACCTACGCAGGTTTCTCTACTATATATCTATATTGTGGTGCAAACTCACCTTGGTTTATACTCTAATGTTGTGTTTTTACTGTAATTACCATCATTTTACCTACAGGTATGGTTACGGTCTTCTGTAATCGGCTCGGCTGGCACAACCTGGAGCTGCTCTTGTCGCAGTTTCAAAGTCGGCTCAGTTTTGGCGTGCAGAGAGAGCTGTGTGATCTGGTGAGGATTTCTTTGCTGAACGCTCAGCGAGCACGAGCGCTCTACAAAGCTGGTCTCGTCACCGTGGCAGAGGTGGCCAGGGCGAGCGTTAGCGATGTGGAGAAGGCCCTGCGAAAGGCTATTCCTTTTAAAAGGTATAGTTTTATGATTGACATTTTAATGGGTACTTGCCATAAAGATCTTGCTGTTCAGTTAAATTCAAGAGTTTATACTTGTAAAGGACTTGTAAAGGCTACTGCCTCCTTACGAGCTGCCACTCGTGTGTTATCACTGGGTAGATCAGTGCAGTTAGAGTAGTGAGCTAACTGTCATTGTCCAAACAAAAGCTCACATATTCCAGCCTCACATAGTTGTTAGGGGAGGCAGAAATGCCATGTCGTTTGTTGAACTGCATTTTTGTGTCTGGGCTAAATAATTACTCTCTAAAAAATTTTAACTCTGGGGCACTCGGTTTGCACAGTGGTATGACGCGCTAGCCCACCACCGCTTGGATCTCGAGCTCTCGAGTTTGAATCCTAGCTGTGCTATTAACTCGACAGGCACCCACACAGAAACATGATTGGCTGTGTGTCTGTAGGAGGGAAAGACAGTGGGTGAATTGGTTGGCTGTCGGCGGCTGCATGTGTGTCAGAAGGGGTGTGTGATAGCCGGAGCACTCCTTGCTCAGGGTATGGGTGGTGGCAGCGACGAGAGAGAGAGACGGTCTCCATTTAGAGGGAAAAATGAATAAACAGGTTAAATAAATACAGGATTCAACAAGTTAAAAAGCTCTATTTGGTAACAGTTCTTTAATGTTGTCTTGGTGTATCTGGGCACTCGGTTGGCACAGTGGTATGACGTGCTAGCCCACCGCTTGGATCTTGAGCTTTCGAGTTTGAATCCTATTAAGAGCTATTAACTGGCCGGGCACCTACACAGAAACACGATTGGCTGTGTGTTGGTTGAAGGAGGGGGGCAATGGTCAAAGTGATTGGCTGTCTCCGGCTGCATGTGTGTCGGAAGGGGCACGTGATAGCCACAGCACTCTCCTTGCTCAGGGTATGGGTGGTGGCAGCAACGAGAGAAGCTCCAATTAGAGGGAAAAATTTATAAATAGATTAAATAAATAAAGGATTAAAAATGTTACCACTATTTTAAATAGAAATATCTGCTGTTTACTCTTGTCATGGCAGTTCTAAACAGGCGGTGGATGAGACTGAGGAGGAGGCTCGGGAGCGCAGGAACATGCGCTGTATCTGGGTCAGCGGCAAGAAGGCGCTGACTGAAAGCGAGGCAGCGCAGCAGATCGTGTCCGAGGCCAGGATGCTTCTTCAGCAGGACCTGGCACTTCTTGGCATAGCGTGGAACCCCGACTCCCTCTCGCAAGAGATTAGAAGCGGTTCTGACGAACCAGAGAAGGAAGAAAAGGACTCCGAGTTACAACCTCCAGCGGGTCGACAGTCTGATAGTTTACCTAAGAAAGATGCGACTGAGAGATCGGCAGAGGCTGTAAAAGACGTCACCACATCAGATTCTGGTCCAAATTCGGGAAAGCAAACCGATCTAGTTAAGGAAGCTGCTACGAGTCTGGCGTCAACCAGCAATACAGAAACAGAGCAATCCAACGCATTACGGAAGGTCCTGAAATCTATAAGTGCCAAAGACGACACAACAAAGGTTTCATTAGCATTTCCAGTAAATGCTTTTCAGAAAAAGAACAGAGAAGATTCTGATCTAGAGTGTGAATCTGTCTTACTCAGGAACGGTCATTCTGTAAGTCCCCTAAATAAGCGTAGGAGGATGGAATTAAATGTGATCTCTGTTGATTCTGGAATCAAAGTCAGTGAAGCAAAAGAATCAAACCTCTCAATAGCTGGTAATGAAAAATTAAGCAGTGAGAAAACACCAGACGTGTCCAAACTTCAGTGCTCATCGTCTTTAATACACCTCAATACACAAACATCCTGTTCATCATCTGTTCTGTGTAATCTCGGAGAGAAACCAGTCGTGACTGGTAATCTTTGTTCATCTGGTTATGGGAAAAAGTGCAAAACAAAGTTAAAACATCTAGATCAGAGTGTAGACCTCACACGGGTGGAAACTGAAACTAAAAAGGGGAATTTCAAACACGCAGACAGTCACAACAATGCGACGAGTGGAAGTGAAGTAAGATCATATGAATGTCAGAAGATTTCGGTGAGCTCAAAAGTAAAATCCAGAGTTGCGCCTGATGTCATGTCAAAACCAGGGGAAAAGTGTAACTCTCCAGATTTGTACTCCGGAGATTTAGAAGAATTT
This sequence comes from Trichomycterus rosablanca, assembly GCF_030014385.1. Taxonomy (NCBI): domain Eukaryota; kingdom Metazoa; phylum Chordata; class Actinopteri; order Siluriformes; family Trichomycteridae; genus Trichomycterus; species Trichomycterus rosablanca. The sequence continues at coordinate 27,011,793 of NC_086003.1, read as the reverse complement.
GGTGACAGTTTTCAGCTTGATACTCAGACTGAAAAAATGCTTATGCAAGATGACAAGTTACATCATAGCAATGTCAAGATAATCAGTCATGAATTTAAGATTCTCAGTAATAATAAAAACAAAGAAGAAATCTCTCAAGATAGAATCATAGTCTCAGAGAAGTCTGAAAACGCAGAAAAGGAAACGTCAGCCATTCTCAGCAATGCTCTTATCAGCCCAAGTGAAGCTAAATCAAAGTACAATATTTCTCTAACAGATAGTCAGATGGAGAACATTCTCAACTTCACCAATCAAGTGCCTGAGAAAGAATCTGATAACATGCTAATCCAGGTCCAAACAGATAAACCTGACAAACCTGAAAATGTTGTGGATGATCAAACCAGCCCCAACCGGAGCAGCAGTTTTCTGTTCGATAGTCTTTATGACAGCTCCATCTTGGAGGCCTTAGACGTCGAGGCTGGAATGGTCGAACAACCTGAAGAGAAACCTGTGGAAACGTACAGCAGTTCTCACCGACAACAATCTGCTGAGTTAATACGCGATAACAGAGATGAGGTCCTAGCAGAGGATCAGGAGGCATTACAGTGGGGCGAGTCTTCCTTCAACCTTTCTGAGTGGGGAGATTCCTTACTCGTTGGAGAGCACTATCTGGAGAAACGAAACAACAGTTTTAAAGTCTGCGCCGAACCAAAAACAAGCTCGGGCGAAGCCGATGAGCCTCGTTATACAGACGACGTCGTGGCCGAGTTACAAGTATCACAAAGCAATCCACCAAGTTCAGAAGCTTTTCCTGATTCGTCTTTTAATATCAGCCCGGGGATGCAGGACATCTTTGATAAGTGGTCTGGTCAGTTTTCAACCCTTCATGAACCTCCAGTGAACACGCCTGTGGTAGAAAAGATGGATGCAACTGAAGTAAAGCAAGTTCCAATAACTAACAACCAGTTTAACAATGAGAATTCTGAGGTGATCCCGAAAGCCAAGCCAAACTCGGTGAACCATGACCTTATTCCTCCCACTCCTGTATCAGAGCCCGTCACTCCCAGAGTCAAAATGACAACTTCAGCAATACAGTCGCCTATAAATTCCAAGTTTGATAATAGACTGAAATTATCTCCAAGCTTTAGCCCCGAGGCTGATCAGGAACCCTGTTTGGAGCCGAAGGCCACGTCTCCACTGGAAACATCCCTGATTAATGAGGGGTTTTCACTGCAGCTCTCGCAGGATGCTTCTCCCTCTGCCTCCAACCTCGGCAGTCCAGAAACCTTCTCCATTATAGACGTGGCGAGTGATATCAGACTTTTTAAAACGTTTATCAAGGAGTGGAAGACGAAGAAGAGATTTTCTCTGGCTGTTGCATGTGAGAGGAAAGATGGTGCAGTGCAGCCCGAGTCCGCTATAGGAAGCAGATTTAAAAAAGGTGATCGGTCTGTTGAGCATGTATAATTTTGCTTTTTATGGCCATACCAGCATTTTGTCTGAGAAATTGTGTTTATTTTAATGTGTTAATCACAGACCTGGTAAATACTATTAAAGTTTTTACGCAAAACTTGATGTTAAATCCCCCCCCCCCCTTTTAGCAAGGCCCTTAATCTTCTCTGCTCCAAGGGTGCCATACAATGGCTGACCCTGCGCTCTGACTCCAGCTTCCAAACAAGCTGGGATATGCGAAGAAAGAATTTCATTGTACTGTCAACATGTACCTGTATACATGACAAAATAAAGGCATTCTTCTGTTCTATCAACCAACAGCAGACCTGCTTGGTTGTGCCGACCTTTGTGGGTGGTCATCTATATCGCAGCACAGAGGATCCAATACAGACACAATGCCAGATATGCACTGTAGGCCTGACTGAATATTTTTATACAAAAGAGTCAGCATGGTTGGCATTCTTCTGGGAAGCTAATTTAGCCTTATTGTTGTTTGTGTTTAGTCTGCTAGCCCACACGCCACAGATGTTTTAGATAACGGTTGGTAGAAGCTGGAGTACATGTGAACACGTGTGTTTTCTGTTCTGTTTTTAAGCAACCACACCAATGAGGAACAGAAGAAAAGATGGTTTTGTCCTTAAAGGACTTGATGACCTTGTTGTCACTGGCATATCGTTAAGCTGGGGAGGAAAGGATGCTTACTATGTTTCACTGCAACAAGAACTACCAGACACAGGTACTGAATGTACTTGCTTCAAACTCAAGTATTAAGTACATGCTTAACCCTTCAGAACTGACTGGTACTCTCTGACAGGTATAAGTGCCAGCTTAGCACCACCTCCACTTGATGGAAATCTGACCGTTGAAGAGAGGATGAAGGACATTCAGGCATGTTTGGCATCAGGATCAGGTGGCGTGATGGCTGTTTATGACCTCGTTCAGTTGTACAAGACTCTTGTGCTGGCGTGTGGACTTTCTATAAGAGGTGCCTTTGAGGATCCCAAAGTAAGAATTTAAGGAAGTAAATAGAATTTACTGCTGGAACATGGTAAAACTGTCCAAGGTCAAGGAAGTATGACATTGCCAGTGGCTTAACCCTTTAATGGTCTCGCCAAGAAAATAAAGATTAAAAATGATTTCTTTTAATTTCTTCGTTTCTTGAGACTACACCAGCAACAAACAATTTATAACAATTAAGCTTTACGTTGCCATATATGTTAGAAAGCCTGTTTTCTTAAAACCACAGTGTCATCTACCAATATTTTTGAGTTTAACACGTCAACCAAGGAGTAGATACGGCCAAAACAAAATCATTTAAATACAGCTTATTTTTACACAAGTATTTAGACTCAAAGTAAGCTCAATCAAATGGTTAAGGAGGCCATTAAAGGGTTAACAAGAAGCCTTCGCTCGAAAATTAGCATCTTAGAGCTTGACTGAAGTTAGTTTCAGATTACATGGACGAAGAATAGCCTGAGTAGGGGCTTCTTCTGGACTGCGGCTTCCAAGTCCAATGCAATGTAAAACTCACTTGAATGGACCATTTCATGAGATTCAAATCAACTCCAGACCTGTTTCAGTCTAGACGTGTTTAAAAACTTGATCACATTTACCTTTAGGCAGTTGTAGCCTAGTGGTTAAGGTTCTGGACTAGTAATCAGAAGGTTGCTGGTTCAAGCCGCACCACTGCCAGGTTACTGCTGTTGGGCCCCTGAACAAGACCCTTAAACCTCAATTGCTCAGACGCTTTGGATAAAAAGTGTCTGCTAAATGCTGAAAATGTAAATGTACCTGGGTGATCTAAAATTAAAAAAGGTTTTGTATATGTTAGGTAGCATGTTGGCTTTTGGATCCAGGCTCCAAGGAGCGAACTCTTCACAACATGGTGACCAACTTCGCTCCTCAGGATCTGCCCCTGTTGGATGGAATTAGCTCCGGACAGGGTGTGGAGAGTTTGGGAATATATGGAGACCCAAGTCTGTCTGGACGCTACAGAGCAGCCGTAGAATCTGTTCTCATCTTTAGGGTCATGACACAACTCGACGTGCTCTTGGAAAAAGACGGTTTCTCAGGTACTGCAGATCGGTTGTATCTGGTAACGATGACTCTGTTTATATGTTTCCTTTTCCTCTGTGTATGATCGATGATCTTATCTGATGGTTAGATGCGTTCCAGAGAGTGGAGATGCCCACTCAGTACTGCCTGGCTCTGTTGGAGCTGAATGGCATCGGCTTCAGTGTGGCTGAATGTGAAGCTCAGAAGCACGTGATGCAGGCCAAGCTGAGTGACCTGGAATCCCGGGCGTACCAGTTAGCCGGGCACAGCTTCTCGCTGACCAGCCCAGACGATGTCGCTGAGGTCTGATCACTTTAAAAGAATTACAGTTTGTCTTTGATTATGCTTTATTTCTTTTTTTAATGACCAAACTGGATGGCTGTGCTGTCTAAACAATTTTAGGTCCTGTTTCTTGAACTGAAGCTCCCTCCTAATGGAGATTTGAACGGTTTAAAAAATAAAAAGACTCTGGGCTACACAAGGAGAGCAGGAACAAGCGGCCGTGTAAAACTTTCCAAACAGTTCAGCACAACCAAGGTCTGTTCATCAGTTTTGCCCTTTTCCCCTAAGAACTTTAATGATCTGCTATAAAATTAGAACCACCTCCTTGTTTCTACACTCACTGTCCATGTTATCAGCTCCACTTACCATATAGAAGCACTTTGTAGTTCTACAATTACTGACTGTAGTTCATCTGTTTCTCTACATACTTTTTTAACCTGCTTTCACCCTGTTCTTCAATGGTCAGGACCCCCACAGGACCACCACAGAGCAGGTATTATTTGGGTGGTGGATCATGCTCAGCACTGCAGTGACACTGACATGGTGGTGGTGTGTTAGTGTGTGCTGTGCTGGTATGAGTGGATCAGACAGCAGCGCTGCTGGAGTTTTTATATACCGTGTCCACTCACTGTCCACTCTATTAGATGCTCCTATCTAGATGGTCCACCTTGTAGATGTAAAGTCAGAGACGATCGCTCATCTATTGCTGCTGTGTGAGTCGATCATCTTCTAGACCTTCATCAGTGGTCACAGGACTCTGCCCACGGGGTGCTGTTGGCTGGATATTTTTGGTTGGTGGACTATTCTCAGTCCAGCAGTGACAGTAAGGTGTTTAAAAACTAAAAAAGGGGGCTAACAAAGCATGCAGATGGACTACAGTCAGTAATTGTAGAACTACAAAGTGCTTCTATATGGTAAGTGGAGCTGATAAAATGGACAGTGAGTGTAGAAACAAGGAGGTGGTTTTAATGTTATGGCTGATCGGTGTACATTTATATCTTTTCCAGAATCAGAATCAGAATCAGAATACTTTATTGATCCCAGAGGGAAATTGCAGTTTTTTACAGTAGCACCCATTTATGTCAAAATAATAAACACTCTACTCTCTTAAAACAAAGAAAAAAATGTGAAAAATGAATATTGCACATATGAAAAAACTGAACATTGCACATATTAATACTGAATATTGCACGTATGAAAACTGAATATTGCACATATTAATACTGAATATTACACAGATAAACCATAATGTCACACATTAAAAACTAGGTATTTAAAAACTCCAGCAGCGCTGCTGTGTCTGATCCACTCATACCAGCACAACACACACTAACACACCACCACCATGTCAGTGTCACTGCAGTGCTGAGAATCATCCACCACCTAAATAATACCTGCTCTGTGGGGGTCCTGTGTTCCAAATGTGTTGGTGTTTATAATGTTACTTTTCCTCCCACAGGATGTACTGGAAAAGCTCAAACCATTACATCAGTTACCAGGAGTCATTCTGGAGTGGAGAAGGATAACCAATGCCATGACCAAGGTGGTTTTTCCGCTGCAAAGAGAAAAGAGCTGGCACCCTAAACTGGAAATGGACAGAATATACCCTGTCTCACAGTCCCACACTGCGACAGGTGATTTAAATAGATCACCTTTATTTGTCATTTATACATATACAGATGTACAGTACAACAAAATTCTTTCTTTGCATACCCCAGCTTGTTTGGAAACTGGGGTCAGAGCACAGGGTCAGCCATCGTATGGCAAGGGTCTTGCTCAAGGACCCAACAGTGGCTGCATGGCAGAGCTGGGATTCAAACACTCCTTTCAGTTGATAGCCCAAAGCTCTACCCACTAGGCTACCACTGAATCTTAAAATGTACTAAATTTCCAGAATCAGAGCTAGGCTACCTGACACAAAACTGTGTACCTAATGTGGAACTCAGTGCTAAGCTAAATTATGGATTGAATTATGGATATTATGGTACTTTTTTCAGTCTGGAGGGGCTAAAGTGAGCCTCTGCACTGAGAAAGCACCTGAGAAATCAGAGCTCATCCTGAAACTCAGAGGGGAAAATACCAAACTGTTGGATGGGTAAAACAACCCAGAGTCTAATAGCTAAAACTATACAAGTCCTCCAAACTGTCTCTTGTACAGAGCCAAGCACTCCGTTACCAGGCGTAGAAACCTGATCTTACTTTTTTCCTGACAACAGTGAGTGTAATTTGAGAGCACTGCTTCACATTTAGTGTTTTGTTCTCATGAGTAAACTCATCATTCAATATACACCAATCAGGCATAACATTAAAACCACCTCCTTGTTTCTACACTCACTGTCAATTTTTTTGGCTTCACTTACCATATAGAAGCACTTTGTAGTTCTACAATTACTGACTGTAGTCCATCTGATTCTTTGCATGCTTTGTTAGCTCCTTTCATGCTGTTCTTCAATGGTCAGGACCCCCACAGTGCAGGTATTATTTAGGTGGATCACACTGTCACTGCTGGACTGAGAATAGTCCACCAACCAAAAATATCCAGCCAACAGCGCCCCGTGGGCAGCTTCCTGTGACCACTGATGAAGGTCTAGAAGATGACCGACTCAAACAGCAGCAATAGATGAGCGATCGTCTCTGACTTTACATCTATCTACAAGGTGGACCAACTAGGTAGGAGTGTCTAATAGAGTGGACAGTGAGTGGACACAGTGTTTAAAAACTCCAGCAGTGCTGCTGTGTCTGATCCACTCATACCAGCACCATGTCAGTGTCACTGCAGTGCTGAGAATCATCCACCACCTAAATAATACCTGCTCTGTGGTGGTCCTGTGGGGGTCCTGACCATTGAAGAACAGGGTGAAAGCAGGTTAAAAGGTAGAGAAATAGATGGACTACAGTCAGTAATTGTAGAACTGCAAAGTGCTTCTATATGGTAAGTGGAGCTGATAAAATGGACAGAGTGTAGAAACAAGGAGGTGGTTTTAATGTTATGGCTGATCGGTGTAAGTCGTTGTGTTTTACAGTGGTGTTTTTCATTTATTTTTCAGTTCATTCATGTCTCTTTATATTTATATTTGTGTAGGAAGGGTGAGCTTTACTGAACCCAATATCCAGAATGTCCCAAAAGATTTTGAAATCCAGATGCCAACTTCTATAGGAGAGAGCCAGCCCTCACAAAATCACCCAGCTGGTACCTTCAGCAAAACACGGTAGGGCTCTGTGTTCAGCATGAGATTCAATTCATAGTTCAATGTTATTGTTCCACTTTAGCCTTGATTTTATTTCTGTTTCAGGGCTAAAATATCCCGCACTCGTCATCAGCTGGTATCTCTGATCAAGGATTCAGATAAATCACCAGAGAAAGGGATTCCTTTCTCAGTCAGCATGAGGCATGCGTTCGTTCCATTTACAGGTAAGAATGATTTATTAGTATAATATTGTTTTTAATATAAAGAACCTTTGATTTAGCCCACTGTCGTCTTGTTTGATTAGGAGGACTCGTTCTGGCCGCTGATTACTCCCAGCTGGAGCTCCGTGTGCTTGCTCACTTGTCCCGTGATCGAAGACTTCTTCAGGTCCTCAACAGCGGTGAAGACGTTTTCAAAAGCATCGCTGCCGAGTGGAAGATGGTGGATCCTGCAGCAGTCGACGATTGCATGCGACAGCAGGCTAAACAGGTATTAGAACTTTGTAGATTTCTAATATAGATTACAAATGATCGCTGCAGAGATTCAGCTGCATTTAGTTACAGCTGCAAGTTGTTTTTTTTTGCTTTCAGTTGGGGTTAGGGTCAGGACCCCTTTTTCAAAATTTGAGCCTGGTGAATCTTGGCATTGTCATCCTGGAATTTGCCCGTGCCGTCAGGGAAGAAAAAATCCATTGATGGGTTATTCAGTATTCGCTTTGTGAGTTCGCTGAGCTGATTCCTGACCAACTGAAGCCACCTCAGATCATAACACTGCCTCCAGAGGCTAGTATAGTGTAGTATAGTTGGCGCTTTGCATGATGGGTGCATCGTTTCATGCACTTTTTTCCTTTACCTTATTGCTCTGGAATAGGGTAAATCTGGACTCATCAGACCACATTTCCATTGCTCTGGTCGGCGATCGAAACTCTGCCCTCAATCTCTATGTGTGAACTGTTCAACGACTCGATCCGAGCTGCTCGCCGACTGAAGAAATATATCTAGCTTGTCAAATATCCCGACTGGCGATAAGTGCTATGTCGAACAGCCAATGAGAACGCAGGATACGGGGTGAGAGGAAATGCAGGGGAGGAGTGTAAACAGGTGGAACAGGAGCATAATATAGTTTATATCAGAATACATCAGCACACACAAGTTTTACAGTATTTCTGACCTGATCGTTCTCTACAAAACACCAACGCTGCATTGCAAAACATATTTATTAACCTCCAACTCACTATAGAACAATCCATGCTGCTCGCGTTGCCAAATCCACTCAGATTCATTCATTTTTCTCATTGATTTTACGCTGCACATCAGCACACAAACTCTGATCGCTCGCTACTTGTTGACGTGCATTTTTGGACGTGGTATCATTAAACCCCTCGTCACTTCTCACATTGGTTTTCATGAAAAAATGAAGTTTGGGAGACCAGAGAAGCTCGCCTGCGATTCCAGTTAGTGATAGATGGTGTAGTGTGAAACCCCCTATCACAGATCAGTCATGTAGTGTGAAATGCACACCGACTTGAAAGACTCCCGATAACAAGAGATCCAGTCGTGTAGTGTGAACTGTACAGCGACCTGACCACTTGGAAAGTCGTGTAGTGTGAACTTGGCATAACAGAGTGACTGAATAAATGGATGTTGTAGGTCCCCTATTTATGGTGGATTTTCACCTTGACCCCAGTGTTTGTAACAGTTAGGAATAAAGTGGAAAGGGAAATGTTTTCATATCGTATTACATGTAGAACAAAATGGAAACGTGATTTCTAACTGTAAATCAGGTTTTGAGTGGCGTCAGGTGATCGTGTCCTTTTATTCCGACAGATTTGTTATGGAATAATCTACGGTATGGGAGCAAAGTCATTAGGAGAGCAGATGGGTATTGATGAAAATGATGCTGCCTGTTACATCGAAACATTTAAAGCCAGATACTCAGGTAAATCACACACAAGCTTACAAGCGTCCTGTTATGAAAACCATTGTAGTATCTGATTATGAAGATTTTGGTTTTAGGGTTAAAGATTTATCACAGTAAGGTCTGACAATACAGTTAAAAGTATTAGGCGTATATATTGAACCCCCAAGAACGAATGGCCTGATGAAGGCTTGGACAAATGTTGGTAGCAGCCATAAGATGATCACCATGAACACGCCAAGGACTTCATGGTTGGACTTCACAACTCTGGGACACAGTTTTATAGACTGACAAATCAAAACTGGATCCGTCTGGCCACATGGATCAGCGCTTTCTCTGGCACAAGAAAAATACTGTCCTCGCTGTGAAGCATGAATAATGTGATGGTCGGTCATGTGAGGATGTTTTTTCTGCTGTAGGAACTGGCAGTCTTGACCATGTGACTTGCAATATTAATTCAAAAAATACCAAAGCATTCTGAGGGGGAACGTAATGCCCTGTGTAGTGAAATTAAACCTTGGTGATTACCGGACTTTCCAGCAAGACAATGAACCCAAACACACTTCCATTTCAAGGAATCAGTTGAGAAATATTCTGGAGTGGACTTCTCGGTCTTCAGATTTAAAGCTCATAGAAAAGCTATCGAACCACAATCCATTGGGAACGTTTTTGTGAGAAGAATGGGTGAAAATTCCACAGGAGAGGTGTGAGAAGATCGTTAGCACTTAACTTAATAGCTTATTATAGGTCATCACGGTGAAAAGAATGTTCCACCTTGTACTGAAGGTAGGGATTGGACAAGAGTGCACATGAGCAGGTGTGAAGAGAACTAGATGTCGTTATTTAAACTATGTTCTCTTACATGTATCAATATAAATTCTGTCTGAGAGTTACTGAGATTTCTTGTTGCATTTTTATAACTCTTTACACATCATAATATCTTTTATGGTGAGGAGGGTTAAATATTGCCAGTTGCAGGTGTAAATTTCTGACTGTAATAGTGATTTGGTTCTTGTAGTTGGCTGACATGCTAAATCTAAAGGGTTGTTACCGGATTGTATACTGCATACTTGGTAAATTAGTACCAATAACACAAGGTGTGGTGCCCTAATTTTACAAACTGTTGAGATTCCAGAGAAAAACATTTTGTCCTTCTGCTATTACTGTCAGGATTTAAGAGCATTTAAAACATTTTGTAGTTTTAATGAGCTTCGATGTGCAGAAAGGTTCATGAACCTGTTTTATTAATTTCATAGATATTAAAATAAATACACATAATATCCTGCGATTATTTCTTCCTCACAGGCATTCAGGCGTTTCTCCGTGACACAGTGAAGAACTGCAGTAAGAACGGCTTTGTTAAGACGTTACTGGGTAGGAAGAGATTTCTGCCTGGCATCAAGGAATCAAACCTGTACATCAAATCTCATGTAAAAGCTTCTATCATCAATCCTCTCCAGAACGTTCAGAGCTGTAGGAAAGAGGATGAGCTGCTGATCCGTTTTTCTCTCTCCAGGCAGAGCGACAGGCTGTAAATACGACAGTTCAGGGATCTGCTGCAGACATCGTGAAGCTGGCCACTGTTAATATCCAGCGCAGACTGGAGGCAACGTTTCCTGACGTCCCACTGTCACATCAGCATCCACTGGGCAGCACAGGTGAAGTGATTTTAAAACCAGATGTGCACGGCGAAGTTCTCCGCCTGTGCAGTATTAAAATCAGATGTTTTACTAGTCATGGAGCTCCATTAGAACCAGAACTTTTAGTTAATTCAAGATTTGTGTAAATTCTATTCATTTAAATGATCCTCCAGGCCACCCAAGGAAGATGGGGGTCCCTGCTGAGTCTGGTTCCTCTCAAGGTTTCTTCCTGTAATTTTTCCTTGCCACTGTCGCCCTCGGCTTGCTCAACAGGGGTTTTTGGTCTGTTGGTCCTTGACTCTGTAAAGTTGCTTTGAGACAATGTCCATTGTAAAAAGTGCTATACAAATAAAATGGACTTGACTCGAGATTAATTGGTCGTCTTAAAAATACAAATCTTAGTCCAAATTGGTTTCAAAGTTTAAAATATTTCATTTTAAGGTCTGTAAACATACAGGATTCTTGTAGTTTGAGACAATAGGCATGAAATAAAGGTTAAAAATCCAAAGTATGCATTAATGTAGTGTAATCCAAGCCCTAAAGGCCCTTTAAAAGGAGAAAGTTTTTGTCACTCCATCCCGGAATTTAAGGTGGTCAGATGCTGGTCTCCTGGTAGTTCCCAGGTTCAGGCTGAGTACTATGGGCAGTCGATCTTTTACTGTTGCTTCCCCTTCGCTCTGGAACTCTCTTCCTTCCTCTCTACGTTCCACTTCTTCTCTCGTAAAGTGACCTTGGCTTTTGTGAAAGGCACTATACAAGTGTAACTTATTATTATTCATTTATTTCTGTGGTTCCTAACTTCTTCCATTAAATACATGAAGAAACGACACAAGAAGAAAAGGACAGGTGTCAAAGCTGGTCTGTGTGCTAGTGAATTTAGTAACGGAGTTATTTTGAAGTGGCTCAGTTTCCTCGTAATCACTGCTGTAATAGAAATGTAAGTCATTCTGCACTGGTGTGTCTGGCTTTAGGCGTTCTCCATGGTTGCCTGTGCAGGGTGACAGTGGTGGATTTATAGTTGAGGTATTGACCACTGGCCACATCCTTAATCAATCTTAGGTTAAATACGGTCACATTTTTTGGGAAACTATTTATTAGGAAGGCTAATTTTTAAATCACAGACTGAAGAACACAAATTACAAATTATTAAAGGTTCCATTAGGGTGAACATTACAGTCCTTACAGTATTGGTATTTTCTTCACACAGATAGAGGACGGATCAGGCCTCGGTCCAGACCTACTCGAGGAGCTTTCTTCATCCTTCAGCTACATGATGAACTCATCTATGAGGTTGCAGAGGAGGATATCATCCAGGTAGAGTAAAAAATTCTCTCTCTCCAATTGTAACTTTTATACAGAAATAAAATGGCTCAGTGTGCTGCAAGATTTGTGTCTTTTTGCAGGTTGCACAAATTGTAAAACGAGAAATGGAATCTGCTGTGAAATTATACGTGAAACTCAGAGCGAAAGTAAAAGTCGGGCCAAGCTGGGGAAACCTTCAAGAGTTAGATATTTAAAAAAAAGGATTTCATGCTGCTTTATAGTGATCGTTATAAATATGAACTACTGGAATCGAGTTCCATTTTAAACTGACATAAATGTAATGAAATGTTAAAATGCTAATCATGTAGAGTAAGCATATGTAAATCTGAAGAATTATTTAATGTAGTATTGTATTTTTATCAACACAACAGAATAAAAATGATTGTAAACTCAGACTAGTATGTTTATTAATGATTAGTGCAACAGGACTTTACAAGTCCACAAATTTTAAATACCTCACATTTGCATTTTTCCTTTCCTATCATCTGGAGGTTTTAGTTTCATTTTGACCATCAATTCTGTGTGTTTAGTTATCAATAGCAAATTTACAGCACTTAGCAGATGCTTTTATCTAAACTGACGTAGAGCGTCAGGAATTGTATTAATCCACACACCCCTAAAGCACATATATGTTTTTATAGATGCCGAAAAAAGTCCTTGTAAATTCAGTTTAGGATAAAAATGTGCGCACAGTGCCTTTGACCAAGCCCCTACATATGGGGCACTTTCGTAAGGATGGGGCGCATTCTTTACACACCACTAGGTGCCCACAGGGAATAAAGACAATGTTGACTTCTTTATCCATGCATACTTTACACGTACGCTCCTCCTGCAGTCTCCTAAGCTGTTCCTCCATCGGCAGGTCTGTGAAATAAACATACACACATAATTAATTCTGCTACAGTTCTCTGTTTATGGTTCACTCTTTGAGGGCAGGATCTGTATCTGATTCCCTTTAGTGTGAAAGCTACTAACTGAAGAAAAAAACTAAAAACAAAAAAAAAAAACCTCTGTATACCTGAAAGATCTTGACTCGGTGATGCGGCTTCATTTGTCTGGGCTGAAATTGCAGTGAAGAGAACATAAAACGGATCATCAGCATTATGTCGTGATGCAAGTTTGTTGTTGGATTTTTCCCTGCATATTTTTAAACTATGGAGTTTTTTTTCTGAGCATCACCTTTTATAATTGGAGGGAATCTATTTAAGTAAATTCTTGTTCCTACCTACTAGTATGGACTACTACAGTTCAACAAAGACAAGGACTAACATGGAACACTGAAAATCTACACACATTATCTACGACAGTATGCAAAAAGTGAAATACCCATTAGCTCTCGTAAGAGGTACACGTCGTTCTTTTTGATCCAGTTGCGGAAAACCTCGGCTGCCGCGTTCCCTTTCGTCAGGACCAAATCGATAAGCTGGCCGGTTTGCAGCTTGACTGTAGCACAGTTGCGTATGGTGTCGTACTCCTTCTGTGAAATGACGTTCTCCTCCAGCAGATGATCCATCAGACTCTGCACGCTTTTTAGACGTTGTGTCAGAGCTGCGTGATGCTTTTTAAGGAAAGTAAATCCATCTAGATAGAAATATTAAAGAAGAAATACATCAATCATTTTCTTTAATCAATTTATCCTGGTCTGGGTTGTGGCAGACTGGTTTTATCATGAAACACTGGGTGCAAGGCAGGAATATCTTGAACTGGCAGAACAGAGGTAGCTCGGCAGTTAAGGCACAAGACTAGTAATCGAAAGGTCACTGGTTGCCATTGTTGGGCCCCTGAGCAAGGTCCTTAACCCTCAAGCCAATATAGCCTATAGCCAATCATGTCTGTGTAGATGCCTGGCTGGCCCAACAGCACCACTGAGATTAAAATGTAGGGTTTATAAGGTCGCTGGTTGCCACTGTTGGGCCCTTGAGCAAGGAAGGTCCTTAACCCTCAATTGATTGCAATGTATACAGTCACAGTTGTAAGTCGCTTTGAATTAAAAAAAAGCATCTGCTAAATGCCAAAAATGTAAATGTAAATAGATTGGGCACCCCCAGATATAGCCAATCATGTCTGTGTAGATGCCTGGCTGGTCCAACAGCACCGCTGAGATTAAAATTTAGGGTCATTAGGGTTGTATTTTGAAGCCCTGCGATGTACGGCCACCATGTAGAGGGTATTCCTGCCTTGGGTCCAGTGTTTCCAGGCAGGACCAGGATAAAGCAGTTGATGAAAATCAAATGAGACAGGTGTGGCCTAGTGGTTGAGGTACTGGACTAGTAAGCCAAAGGTTGCTGGTTCAAGCCCCACCACTGCCAGGTTGCCACTGTTGGGCCCCTGAGCAAGGTCCTTAACCTTCAATTGCTTAGACAATATACTGTCACAGTACTGTAAGTCGCTTTGGGTTAAAGCGTCTGCTAATGCCGTAAATGTAAATGGAACAATATAATAGAAATTCCACTTCACAGATCAGCATGTTTGTTAAATAAAACAAACCTGATGCCATTTCCTCTGCGAAAAGTTCCCGTTCCTCCTCTCTCTTCTCATCCTCGGCACTCAGCAGATCAGACACCAGCTCCTGCACAGTCTTGTAGTTTTCTCCACTGGTGAGGATTTTGCTCTGCACCGTCTGTTTCACCAAATTACGGTCAAAGCCCATCTCCAGCGCGGACTTGACCACCGGTGTGTTCATCATTACGGCATCTTCTGAACGTTCTTCTCCTGGACCCAGATGCACAACTGCATGTACAGAGGAAGAAAGTTATTAGACCCTGTTGTTGTAAGTGAAATTGTGAAAGTGTTCCGGTTTGTATATCGTTTACTCACCTGGTGGATCAACAAATTCTCTTGAATCTCCGTTGGTCAGCAGCTATTACAACACAACAAAATGATTATAGTTTAAACGGAATCACAAGTAACAGCACATTATTACCATGATGGTGTCGATGGAGTGCCAAGAACGGTCCACCACCCAAATAATACCTGGTCAGTAGGGGCTCGATAACAGGGCCTTTATTTATTGATAAATGGAGTAAAGAGGAGTGTACAAAGCAACTTTGGCAGTAATTGTATACCCATATTGTGCATCTCTATGGTAGGTATAGCTGGCAATGATCAATATATGTACATACATAATAGGTAAACCTAATAAATGTAATAAAAGTAGTTATTCGGTTATTAAAAGTGTAATTACTCACTCACTCTCTTAACCACTCATCCAGTTAGGGTCACGGGGCGGTGCTGGAGCCTATCCCAGCTTTTCAATGGGCGCAAGGCACACAGTAACACCCTGGACGGGGCGCCAGTCCATCGCAGGGCAGACCCATTCATCAATAGGGTAATTCAGTGTCTCCAGTTAACCTGACTGCATGTTTTTGGACTGTGGGATGAAACCGGAGCGCTCGGAGGAAACCCACACAGACACGGGGTGAACATGCAAACTCCACACCGGCTAGGGATTGAACCCAGGACCTTCTTGCTGTGAGGCGACAGCGCTACCCACCGAGCCGCCCAGAGTGTATTCAGTTATGTCAAAAAAAATATTTGCCCCCCTCCTGATTCCTATTTTGGTACATTTACTTGTTTTAGATGTTCAGACTAAACTTAATACAAGTCAAAACGATCTGAGTAAACAAACTACATTTTTAAATGATTATTTTATTAATGAAAGGAATAACATCCAACACCAACTGGCCCTGTGTGGAACCAAAATATATCTATCAGTAAGGAAGGGTTTACAAACCCCATGACTAGAATTCTGGCACTACAGTGAAATACAGCGAGAGCTATTCTCTCCCAAACGAGAACAGCCAACTTTCATAAATCAAACCATTGAAGCGAGACTGAACAAAAACACGTCACATGGGGAAGTCACAAAGCAAAACCACTGCAGGAGGAACAAAGAGGCATTGTCCAGTTAACCACAAGCCTTTACTTTGGACTTTGTGGTCCAGTTCCATCCTATGTATGGCTGGCACAGCATTTCTCGATTTGAACTCCATCCCAACAGTCAAGCACAGAGGTGCAAGTGATATGATACCAGGGCAACCTGCCCTAAGTGACCACTGCTGACCTTTAGTAGAATTGTTATGCAGCAGCACAGTGATCAAGTCCAACTATAAATGGCTCAAAATACCTTTTTTCTGTTACATCACATTTTGTACGATGATCTGACATCATTTAGTGCAACATATGGGACAGTTGTGGCCTAGTGGTTAAGGTACTGGACTAGTAATCCCTTAACTCTCAATTGCATAGACAATATACTGTCACTAAATGCTAAAAATGTGAAATGTAATGTAAATATGCACAAAGAAAGAACATATTAACCAAATAATTATACTAGTCCACATACCTGTTCGAACAATCTTGGAAATCTAGCTTGGATCTGGTGGACAAACTCTTGGCCCTTTTCTTGCAACAGATACTCACACCTACAGGAAAAGATACAAACTTATAAATCAACAATAACCATGAGATATACTTCCACTCCATTTTAAATAAACATCCAGACCAATATATCAGTTTTACATAAATAAAGTCCTGTTTCCCACAGCCATTAAGGTCTGCCTAATGTTTATACAGTTGTATCAGCCAATATGAACAAGGGTCTTGGCAAAAATACACTAGGAATCTAATCATCTCTCTACCTTGGAAACCATTTGGCATGTTCTACCCAAGGATCATCTCCAGATTCCCAACATCTTAATCCTCCGTCACAACAAAAGCACTTCACATCATCGTTACGACCTGTTGATGAATACACAAAATGAGTTATAGTGACTTTACTTCATACTGAAGGGAAATAAATGCTTCAAATGTCAAACATTCTCACCAACATAGTAGAAGCCCGCCTTGGCAAGCTGATCCGGTCGGACTGGTATTCTCGCGGGCCAGTTGACGAACGTGAGAAGCCTTTCGTCACACAGCTGCATGGCTGGGTTTGAGATATTGGCGAGACCTCCAGCTGAGCCGATGGGTAGGTTATCGGCTCGGTCACCTTTCACAAATCGGCAGTGTGGGTAGTGTCTCTGGTGCTCAGACACAGCCCTGTCTCCGGGCTCCCAGCTGCTGAGATGCCCACCGCAGCTGAAGCACGCCACTCTGTCGCCCTGGTTCAGATAGTAGAAACCGGCTTTGGCGAGCTCGGTAGGGGTGATCGTGGTAACGGTCCAGTTTTGGAAGGTGTCTAGACGATCCTGCTCCCGCCGCATGTTGGGATTATTGCAAGCGGAGGGCCGCTGATGGGATACGTCCTCTACGCCGCGAGACGTGAGTGGGCTGGCAGGGGCGAGGTTCCCGAAGCCCATGTTAAGGTAGCCAGCCTGCTCGTCCGCCTGGTTCACCGCTGAGGCCACTACAGACACATTTACCGTAACGTTGCGGGGAGGAGAGAAGGCCGAATGAGAGGAGGACAGGAGGTTTGCAGTGGAAGGTAAACTCTGGATGAAGGTGCAACTGGGAGACAGCTGCTTGTGTCTTTCTGCTGGGCATTCTCCCGACTGCCAGTTTTCAGCAGTCACGTTGCAGCGAAAGCACTGGACTCGATCCACGACACCGGTGTAATAAAACCCGGCGCGGGCGAGACTTCTTTCAGTCACTGGTGCAGTAGAAGGGAATTTTGCAAAGGTTGATATTCTATACAGTTCACTTGTGTTATCATACTGCAGGTCTGCTGGCAGGCTGTTATGGCACAGACCTCTTAAAAAGGCATTCTTTTGTAGGAGTTCCATTTGTAAGCAAGGAAGAGGGATATCCATTAGGAAGGAAGGCTTTAGTTATCACACCCAAGGCTTTGATTGCATTATTCAATATGGTTGCATGTGACCTATCTATCTAGTCACTGAATCATGAGACCATTTGTCAAAACACCAACACCAAAACATAGCATGAAGAACTCAAATTGTCACGAAATGCCAACAGCTTTAAAAACAATAACACCGCTTGTGAAAATTAAGTGAACGTAAACTAAAGTTGTGTGGCCAGGTTTGGTTTTAAATCCGTTCAGCAGAACTTACTGTTCCTTACTTGACCTACAGAATGAATCTAAAATCAGCTCCTTCTGTGACCGTTCTGCATTTTTCTCCCTCACAGTTTAGTCAATTCCAGTAGCACTACTGAATCTGAAAAGCTCAAGCTCTCCACCGTGGTGGGCTAGCTCATTACACTGCTGCCTCCTCGTTCTGTGATCTGACAAGACACCGACACAAGCACGCCACCTAAAACTGAACTAAAATCCTTACAAGATGATCAAATAAGTGTGTGAACACAATCATAATGTAAAAGAAAAAGATAAAAAAATGGTCGTTCAGTTTCTCAATCTGTATTCACCCAGGATCACTGACGCATTTGAAAAAAGGATCATGAGTAGATCTAATCTTTAACCCCGAGTAATGGCAACAGCTTAGAACTTTGCTCCTTGGGTGTAATAAATAAGGGCTTTCTTCCTGAAGGACATCCCTCATGGTGGTGTTTAGGTCTCCATGATGTAGATTTTACACCAATTATTTAAAAAAATTATGCTCAAAATAGCAGAAATGTTTGATTTGGTAGAAGACGACGTTTCTCCCCAGAGGTCAGGGTGTCTGCAGATAAAAGAAAAAAGGAAAATATCAATATCAATGTTTCATGCTCCAAGACAGAACGAATTCAATCATTTGGCATACGTGCAACACTGACGGCTGTAAAGCAGTTTACAGGGTGTGTTCTGCTCTTGTATTTCACACACCTTAATGTTCCATGTCATTAAAGTGCCATGTCATTCTCTATAATATAGTACAGTATATGAATAAACTACAATTTAGAGAAAATAGATGACAAAGACCACAAACATTATGATTAGCATATGCCAAGGCATTTGTGACACTGTAGAAAAAAAATGGAAAATATTTATTTTTACAGGGCAAACCTCAGCTGTAAGTGTGAGACAGTTTAAAAAAGTAGAAGATTATTTCTGGTTATTCTTTAAAAATCACATGATTGCTGACTAAACATACATTTACACTCACTCATTTCCTGTGAGGATGAGCCACTGCATTTGTCATTACTAAAAAAATTCAAATTACAAAGAACTGCAAGGCGTTTTTCAGAAAATACGAGTCAATGTGTCCTGTTTCCACAATAGAAACCAGTTTTGTTACATTCATGACAGAAATGGTTGTAACTCGTTACACGAGATTAATCAGTTCACAAGGTTATACTGAACACAGTCATGAACAATTTAGTATCTCCAGTTCACCTCACTTGCACGTCTTTGGACTGTGGGAGGAAACCGGAGCACCCGGAAAAAACCCACGCGGACACGGGGAGAACATGCAAACTCCACACAGAAAAGACCCGGACTGCCCCACCTGGGAATCGAACCCAGGACCTTCTTGCTGTGAGGTGACGGTGCCACCCCTACTACATTAGTAAACGATCGTTTACAAAAATTGCTTACAACATTATCTGAATTTTTTAAACTAGAATTACTTCTAACATTAGCATAACTTTCCCATGCAGTGACCAAATTCAAAGTGCAGTTGTAGCCTAGCGGTTAAGGTACAGAACAAGTTATCAAAACGTCGCTGGTTCAAGGTGCACCACTGGCAGCTTGCCACTGCTGGGCCCTTAATCCTCAATTGCTTAGACAATATACTGTCACAGTCCTGCAAGTCGCTTTGGATAAAGGCGTCTCCTAAATGCCGTAAATTTAAATATTTGGTTAGCAAATGTGTCACGATGTTTTATTTTTTGTGTGACTGGGACTTTTTAGATGTCTGTGGCTGATTCTACTGTCATAAGTACACAGAATATAGAACGTTTTAATTTCACATTAATGTATATAATGAAGGTTTTCAGGACTATGACTTTGCTCAGTCCCACAAAATGACACAACATATGATGGAATCAGTACCTATGAAACAGGTGCAATATATACGATGTTTATTTAATATTTAAGTATTGTACTATAACCTTTAGCTCTGCCATTAACAAATGAAACGATGTTTGCAATCTCCCCGTCATCATCATTGATGAAATGCCCCGTCATACTGAGGTACGACTCCACTGATTGTACAACTTAACCACGGGTCTGTTGTAAAAATGTTACGACTTCCAGCTTGCTTCAGTGTTCGGTACAGCAACTACACTGAAGCATTTTCACCCCCGGTAGTAACGTCGCTCCACAACAGACAGTACAGTATTTAGTGTTTTAATCCGTGTCGAAGCAGCGATTAACATTATATGATTTGCTGCCTTTTGAAGACAAGGAATCAAAGACAGTATACCAAATGAACCGTGATATCGCCCAGCACTGATATATAAATTCTAGTAAGTTTGAATGTTCTCATCACTCAGAAACTGTGTTCATGTTACTTCTACCAGCAAAAAAGCAACTTAATTACTGACCAGTAAAACTGGTGTGGCAAAATTCTACAAAACCATCAGTAACATAAATGTGTTGTGGGGTGGCACAGCATCCCATCTGGTAGAGTGGGTGTGGCAGAGCAACAGGTTCAGTCCTTACCTCTGGTCAGGGTCTCTGGACGTTTGTATCGTACTGCCTTCTTTACACCGGGTGTGAATGAGTGTGTGCTTTGTCCTGTGATGGTTTAAGTGTTTTAACAGCCTGATTTAAAAGCAGCCCCCAGAAATTTTTTCTACACTCACTAAAAAAGAAACTGAAGACTTATCGGAAACTTGTAAATGTCAGACACCAACCAGGAAATTTTGAGCTTGGAAACCACCTGATTCCAAAGTACTCATCTTATTTAAATGTATATTATGATTGTGTAAATTATACTCACATTATTTAAATGTATTTTTATAATTGTGTAAGTTATACTCAGCTTATATAAATGTAGTTTGTTATAATTGTGTACTCACCTTATTTTAATGTATTTTTTATGATTGTGTAAGTTATACTCACATTATTTTAATGTATTTTTTATGATTGTGTAAGTTATACTCACATTATTTTAATGTATTTTTTATGATTGTGTAAGTTATACTCACATTATTTTAATGTATTTTTTATAATTGTGTAAGTTATACTCACATTATTTTAATGTATTTTTTATGATTGTGTAAGTTATACTCACATTATTTTAATGTATTTTTTATGATTGTGTAAGTTATACTCACATTATTTTAATGTATTTTTTATGATTGTGTAAGTTATACTCACATTATTTTAATGTATTTTTTATGATTGTGTAAGTTATACTCACATTATTTTAATGTATTTTTTATGATTGTGTAAGTTATACTCACCTTATTTTAATGTATTTTTTATGATTGTGTAAGTTATACTCACCTTATTTTAATGTATTTTTTATGATTGTGTAAGTTATACTCACATTATTTTAATGTATTTTTTATGATTGTGTAAGTTATACTCACCTTATTTTAATGTATTTTTTATGATTGTGTAAGTTATACTCACATTATTTTAATGTATTTTTTATGATTGTGTAAGTTATACTCACATTATTTTAATGTATTTTTTATGATTGTGTAAGTTATACTCACATTATTTTAATGTATTTTTTATGATTGTGTAAGTTATACTCACATTATTTTAATGTATTTTTTATGATTGTGTAAGTTATACTCACATTATTTTAATGTATTTTTTATGATTGTGTAAGTTATACTCACATTATTTTAATGTATTTTTTATGATTGTGTAAGTTATACTCACATTATTTTAATGTATTTTTTATGATTGTGTAAGTTATACTCACATTATTTTAATGTATTTTTTATAATTGTGTAAGTTATACTCACATTATTTTAATGTATTTTTTATGATTGTGTAAGTTATACTCACCTTATTTTAATGTATTTTTTATGATTGTGTAAGTTATACTCACCTTATTTTAATGTATTTTTATGATTGTGTAAATTATACTCACATTATTTTAATGTATTTTTTATGATTGTGTAAGTTATACTCACATTATTTTAATGTATTTTTTATGATTGTGTAAGTTATACTCACATTATTTTAATGTATTTTTTATGATTGTGTAAGTTATACTCACATTATTTTAATGTATTTTGTTATAATTGTGTAAGTTATACTCACATTATTTTAATGTATTTTTTATGATTGTGTAAGTTATACTCACCTTATTTTAATGTATTTTTTATGATTGTGTAAGTTATACTCACCTTATTTTAATGTATTTTTTATGATTGTGTAAGTTATACTCACCTTATTTTAATGTATTTTTTATGATTGTGTAAGTTATACTCACATTATTTTAATGTATTTTTTATGATTGTGTAAGTTATACTCACCTTATTTTAATGTATTTTTTATGATTGTGTAAGTTACTCACCTTATTTTAATGTATTTTTTATGATTGTGTAAGTTATACTCACCTTATTTTAATGTATTTTTTATGATTGTGTAAGTTATACTCACATTATTTTAATGTATTTTTTATGATTGTGTAAGTTATACTCACATTATTTTAATGTATTTTTTATGATTGTGTAAGTTACTCACCTTATTTTAATGTATTTTTTATGATTGTGTAAGTTATACTCACCTTATTTTAATGTATTTTTTATGATTGTGTAAGTTATACTCACATTATTTTAATGTATTTTTTATGATTGTGTAAGTTATACTCACATTATTTTAATGTATTTTTTATGATTGTGTAAGTTATACTCACATTATTTTAATGTATTTTTTATGATTGTGTAAGTTATACTCACATTATTTTAATGTATTTTTTATGATTGTGTAAGTTATACTCACATTATTTTAATGTATTTTTTATGATTGTGTAAGTTATACTCACCTTATTTTAATGTATTTTTTATGATTGTGTAAGTTATACTCACATTATTTTAATGTATTTTTTATGATTGTGTAAGTTACTCACCTTATTTTAATGTATTTTTTATGATTGTGTAAGTTATACTCACCTTATTTTAATGTATTTTTTATGATTGTGTAAGTTATACTCACATTATTTTAATGTATTTTTTATGATTGTGTAAGTTATACTCACCTTATTTTAATGTATTTTTTATGATTGTGTAAGTTATACTCACCTTATTTTAATGTATTTTTATGATTGTGTAAATTATACTCACATTATTTTAATGTATTTTTTATGATTGTGTAAGTTATACTCACATTATTTTAATGTATTTTTTATGATTGTGTAAGTTATACTCACCTTATTTTAATGTATTTTTTATGATTGTGTAAGTTATACTCACCTTATTTTAATGTATTTTTTATGATTGTGTAAGTTATACTCACATTATTTTAATGTATTTTGTTATAATTGTGTAAGTTATACTCACATTATTTTAATGTATTTTTTATGATTGTGTAAGTTATACTCACCTTATTTTAATGTATTTTTTATGATTGTGTAAGTTATACTCACCTTATTTTAATGTATTTTTTATGATTGTGTAAGTTATACTCACCTTATTTTAATGTATTTTTTATGATTGTGTAAGTTATACTCACATTATTTTAATGTATTTTTTATGATTGTGTAAGTTATACTCACATTATTTTAATGTATTTTTTATGATTGTGTAAGTTATACTCACCTTATTTTAATGTATTTTTTATGATTGTGTAAGTTACTCACCTTATTTTAATGTATTTTTTATGATTGTGTAAGTTATACTCACCTTATTTTAATGTATTTTTTATGATTGTGTAAGTTATACTCACATTATTTTAATGTATTTTTTATGATTGTGTAAGTTATACTCACATTATTTTAATGTATTTTTTATGATTGTGTAAGTTACTCACCTTATTTTAATGTATTTTTTATGATTGTGTAAGTTATACTCACCTTATTTTAATGTATTTTTTATGATTGTGTAAGTTATACTCACATTATTTTAATGTATTTTTTATGATTGTGTAAGTTATACTCACATTATTTTAATGTATTTTTTATGATTGTGTAAGTTATACTCACATTATTTTAATGTATTTTTTATGATTGTGTAAGTTATACTCACATTATTTTAATGTATTTTTTATGATTGTGTAAGTTATACTCACCTTATTTTAATGTATTTTTTATGATTGTGTAAGTTATACTCACATTATTTTAATGTATTTTTTATGATTGTGTAAGTTACTCACCTTATTTTAATGTATTTTTTATGATTGTGTAAGTTATACTCACCTTATTTTAATGTATTTTTTATGATTGTGTAAGTTATACTCACATTATTTTAATGTATTTTTTATGATTGTGTAAGTTATACTCACATTATTTTAATGTATTTTTTATGATTGTGTAAGTTATACTCACATTATTTTAATGTATTTTTTATGATTGTGTAAGTTATACTCACATTATTTTAATGTATTTTTTATGATTGTGTAAGTTATACTCACATTATTTTAATGTATTTTTTATGATTGTGTAAGTTATACTCACCTTATTTTAATGTATTTTTTATGATTGTGTAAGTTACTCACCTTATTTTAATGTATTTTTTATGATTGTGTAAGTTATACTCACCTTATTTTAATGTATTTTTTATGATTGTGTAAGTTATACTCACATTATTTTAATGTATTTTTATGATTGTGTAAGTTTATACTCACATCATTTTTACTTCTAAAACTAAAGCAATTCATTTTCAACCCACGGGAGACATACTCTCATTCATCTAAAGACCTAAAACGACGCAGGTTACAGTATACAGGTCGATCTGAAAAAACTATATATACTGAACAGCCATAAAACTGACGACCGTGAAACTAATCGACTTATCCGATTAAGAGACTTCAGAAGTCGACTCATTTTATGTAAGAGTAAGTTATCTCTCGTAAGTCTCTCCGTGTTTACTGTTAATAATTAATGTCGTGGTTTTAAAAAAAACACACTAATACAACCAATAACACCACTACTACAGAACATCTATGTGTAACCTCTCTAACATTAAAAAGCTTCATTAAACTGCTAAGTTTACCACAGATCTGTAACCGAGTCAGACTCGTTCCGTCTGTGGAGCTAAAAGTTTTCTGTCAGTCAGAGCAGATGATCCTGAACTATGTACGATGCACAACGTTCATTATGTTATTTTAAGCTGGACGCATCACGCTTCAACAATGATGTGATGGTTGGCGCTTTGTAGCTCAAAGTCTGATCGATCCACTGAGCTGTTAAGCTTAACACGGTCTTTATATCACACGATCGGATCGGCTACATACTTGGGAAATATCGCCGATAGCATATTTTGATTAAAAATCGGCCGATATCGATTTATAGCCGATCGATCGTTCGTCCTTCCATCTCTAATATATATACAGGGTTGACAAATACACTGAAACACCTGTCATTTTAGTGTGGGAGGTTTCATGGCTAAATTGGACCAGTCTGGTGGCCAATCTTCATTAATTGCACATTTGCCACCAGTAAGAGCAGGATCCTACATTCTAACTCTCTAGTCAGGGTAAGAGCACAGTTTTGCTCAATTATCAGTTTTGCTCAAAATATTGCAATGCACACAACATTATGGGTGACATACCAGAGTTCAAAAGAGGACAAATTGTTGGTGCACGTCTTGCTGGCGCATCTGTGACCAAGACAGCAAGTCTTTGTGATGTATCAAGAGCCACGGTATCCAGGGTAATGTCAGCATACCACCAAGAAGGACAAACCACATCCAACAGGATTAACTGTGGACGCAAGAGGAAGCTGTCTGAAAGGGATGTTCGGGTGCTAACCCGGATTGTATCCAAAAAACATAAAACCACGGCTGCCCAAATCACGGCAGAATTAAATGTGCACCTCAACTCTCCTGTTTCCACCAGAACTGTCCGTCGGGAGCTCCACAGGGTCAATATACACGGCCGGGCTGCTATAGCCAAACCTTTGGTCACTCGTGCCAATGCCAAACGTCGGTTTCAATGGTGCAAGGAGCGCAAATCTTGGGCTGTGGACAATGTGAAACATGTATTGTTCTCTGATGAGTCCACCTTTACTGTTTTCCCCACATCCGGGAGAGTTACGGTGTGGAGAAGCCCCAAAGAAGCGTACCACCCAGACTGTTGCATGCCCAGAGTGAAGCATGGGGGTGGATCAGTGATGGTTTGGGCTGCCATATCATGGCATTCCCTTGGCCCAATACTTGTGCTAGATGGGCGCGTCACTGCCAAGGACTACCGAACCATTCTGGAGGACCATGTGCATCCAATGGCGGTGCCGTGTATCAGGATGACAATGCACCAATACACACAGCAAGACTGGTGAAAGATTGGTTTGATGAACATGAAAGTGAAGTTGAACATCTCCCATGGCCTGCACAGTCACCAGATCTAAATATTATCGAGCCACTTTGGGGTGTTTTGGAGAAGCGAGTCAGGAAACGTTTTCCTCCACCAGCATCACGTAGTGACCTGGCCACTATCCTGCAAGAAGAATGGCTTAAAATCCCTCTGACCACTGTGCAGGACTTGTATATGTCATTTCCAAGACGAATTGACGCTGTATTGGCCGCAAAAGGAGGCCCTACACCATACTAATAAATTATTATGGTCTAAAACCAGGTGTTTCAGTTATTTTGTCCAACCCCTGTATATGTATATATATATATATATATATATATATATATATATATATATATATATATATATATATATATATATATATATATATAATCTGTGTAACCTGCTTAACGTTACTAGACCTATATATATACATATATATATATATAGGTCTAGTAACGTTACGCAGGTTACACAGATTCCCAAAATCCCTTGCTGTGCACCTACTGTGTATTGTGATTACATGTATTCTGATATTTCATTCATTTAGTTATTTTTATATTTTACTTAACGAAAATATTGTCGTGTTTTTACTTTCGCTATCGCGGCACTTTATCGCTAGCATTAGCCACTTGCTACCGTAGAGGGTAGCCGCTGTCCGGTGGGGATGCTGCGGGTCTTTTGCTGTGCGGTGGTGGAGGTGTGGGAATAAAGGCACACGACAGGGTAGAGTCACTTTAACTGTTTAGTCAGGACTTCAATGAGTGTTACAGCACATTAGACTGCCGAGCTCCAACTCCAGAACCCGAACTTCAATGCTCGGACCCAGAGCGGTAGAGAGAACAGAGTGGCGACACTCCCATAGGGAACCGTTGGAAAGGGGGCGGGACATTTTTTCTGCGCAGCTTCCGGGTTGTGGAGCTCTGTATAGTTCCAAACAACCCATAGAGCCCCATTCATTTCCAATACTTATCAAACATTTTTAGCTGTTTGTTGCTTTGTTTTAAAACAATTATGAATTTAATGTCATTAATATACTTAATACTGTTATTGTTTAGCATTTGCTCAGCACTAAATGTTACATGTTTATCTTAATTAATAGGTATAACTGAATTTAGCTTAGTCAGTTAAGCTTAATTAATGACACACGAGTCTTTTCACCTAAAATGAGTTGATTAATCAAGAGTCTTGTTACAGAAATGATCATAAAACATTAGAACCACAATAAATCATTATACTTTTACTTTCATACTTAAGTACATTTGAAGGTAAATTTAGTTTAGTACTTTAGTGGAGGTAAAGAGTATTTTTACTTTTACTACTACTTTTACTGGAGTAATATGTTACCTTGGATATCTCTACTTTAACTCAACTACATGGTTTGTGTACCTTGTCCACCACTTACATTAGACAAAATGAACTAGTGCATATTCATAATGAATTCATTAATGTATTACATGTAGGAATCAATTATTAATCACTCATGAAATAAGAGATGAATGAAGCTTTTTCATGTACCTGCACTATAATGTTTTTGGTACGGTAATGTGTTTATCAATCTGTTCATTCAGTGCAGGTAAACCTTATGAATCCAGCACATGACTTAGTGTTTAGCCAAAATGATTATTATTATGAATCCTCAGGAAAGTGAAGGGAGATTAGTTTATGCAAAAAACAAAACATAAAAAACTTTAATGTCTATACTGTATATTGTCTCTACTACTTAATGATATCGCATTATGTAATGTATGCTATTATAATGTACTGTGTGTTAACAAGAACGACCTATTAACAAGTCATTATAAACATCAATCTTCCACTTTATATACCAAATTGACATTAAAGCAGATGCAGTAAATGTAAACGCAGTTGAAAATACCCAGAAATTGTGTTGAAAATACCCAGAAATTGTACAAATGTTTATTATTTGCCGTTTAATATTTCATTTACTGCTGCCTGTCCCATTTGAGAACATGACAGCGCCGGGTTTGTTTGGAACTATTGAGGGTTACATGAACCACGTGACCGCGTAGCGGCGAGATCAAGGAGTGTCGCAACTCTCTCTATCTACGGCTCTGGTTCCAAACAAACCCGGCGCTGTCATGTTCTCAAATGGGACAGGCAGCAGTAAATGAAATATTAAACGGCAAATAATAAACATTTGTACAATTTCTGGGTATTTTCAACTGCGTTTACATTTACTGCATCTGCTTTAATGTCAATTTGGTATATAAAGTGGAAGATTGATGTTTATAATGACTTGTTAATAGGTCGTTCTTGTTAACACACAGTACATTATATTAGCATACATTACATAATGCGATATCCTTAAGTAGTAGAGACAATATACAGTATAGACATTAAAGTTTTTTATGTTTTGATTTTTGCATAAACTAATCTCCCTTCACTTTCCTGAGGATTCATAATAATAATCATTTTGGCTAAACACTAAGTCATGTGCTGGATTCATAAGGTTTACCTGCACTGAATGAACAGATTGATAAACACATTACCGTACCAAAAACATTATAGTGCAGGTACATGAAAAAGCTTCATTCATCTCTTATTTCATGAGTGATTAATAATTGATTCCTACATGTAATACATTAATGAATTCATTATGAATATGCACTAGTTCATTTTGTCTAATGTAAGTGGTGGACAAGGTAGACAAACCATGTAGTTGAGTTAAAGTAGAGATATCCAAGGTAACATATTACTCCAGTAAAAGTAGTAGTAAAAGTAAAAATACTCTTTACCTCCACTAAAGTACTAAACTAAATTTACCTTCAAATGTACTTAAGTATGAAAGTAAAAGTATAATGATTTATTGTGGTTCTAATGTTTTATGATCATTTCTGTAACAAGAATCTTGATTAATCAACTCATTTTAGGTGAAAAGACTCGTGTGTCATTAATTAAGCTTAACTGACTAAGCTAAATTGGGTTATACCTATTAATTAAGATAAACATGTAACATTTAGTGCTGAGCAAATGCTAAACAATAACAGTATTAAGTATATTAATGACATTAAATTCATAATTTTTTTAAAACAAAGCAACATACAGCTAAAAATGTTTGATAAGTAGTGGAAATGAATGGGGCTCTATGGGTTGTTTGGAACTATACAGAGCTCCACAACCCGGAAGCTGCGCAGAAAAAATGTCCCGCCCCCTTTCCAACGGTTCCCTATGGGAGTGTCGCCACTCTGTTCTCTCTACCGCTCTGTTTGGAACTATTGAGGGTTACATGAACCACGTGACCGCGTAGCGGCGAGATCAAGGAGTGTCGCAACTCTCTCTATCTACGGCTCTGAGTTGCTTAACTGAAACCACCAATCAGAATGACAGCAGCGCGTTAGAGTTTATCTGGCCAATCAACAGTCAGAAACATGACTAACGTGTAAATGGTTTACAAAAATCATTGGTTTGTAAGCTTCCCCATTCATATTAACCAAAATAACTAATGAAATAAATAAAAAAATAAAACAGCCAATCCGGGGCCCTCAATTATTCGGGGCCCCTGGTAAGCCCGTGCATTAAATCGCCCCTGCTCACATTATTTAAATATATTTTCATAATTGTGTAAATTATACTTGCATTATTTAAATGTATTTTGTTATAATTGTGTAAGTTATACTTGCATTATTTTAATGTATTTTGTTCTAATTGTGTACTCACCTTATATCAATGTATTTTGTTATAATTGTGTAAGTTATACTCATCTTATATAACCAGACAAACTGGTTTACTCATTCTTTGAGTAATAATGATG
This sequence comes from Trichomycterus rosablanca, assembly GCF_030014385.1. NCBI lineage: Eukaryota > Metazoa > Chordata > Actinopteri > Siluriformes > Trichomycteridae > Trichomycterus > Trichomycterus rosablanca. The sequence continues at coordinate 26,981,934 of NC_086003.1, read as the reverse complement.
AAGCCAGGCCTGAACCCAGCTCGTACTACAGAAGCACACTACCGTACTAGAAAGTATTTACTATAGTACAGACTCCATAGATCCATTCTATATAAACGCGCTACTTTAGACACTCGTTAGAACGTTAGTGTGCAGTATGGATCACAGATAGAAAACGCAGCTGACAAAAGACTCCATTTTGTTTAAAAGCCTGTTTAGGCAGTTTAGAGAATAACGACGATGAAAATTACGAGAATAAACGAGAATCTATTATGCAGAGCAAAACTTACCACTGACAGCGTGTAGGCAGCTGAAATGTTTGGTGTAAAGATGTAAAAAAAAAAAAGTCACTTCTCCACTCTGCTGTTTCACTGAAATGATGATTCAAAATGGCTTACCCAACCCAGAGTCTGGAATTTCTGTGACGCACACCGGAAAGCGAAATAGCCTTTAAACCTTGCAGATTAGTCATGCTTAATTGGCATCTAATCAGTATTGAAAAACGGAAAACGTTCGTTTTTCGAATCAAATAACAAAGAAGCAGAAATTGAAAAGCGGGGCGTATTTTCTATCAGTTCAACCACAAATAAACACGCAAGTTCGCACATGCGCAGACATGCACGTATTTACGAGCCGTTTTTCTTGTTCTTTAACTTTGGGATTTGAAGTGAAAAACGAATGAACAAAAGTACACGGACATTACACCTATCATCTATTTATCTTTCTCTTGCACTGGTTTCATTGTCTATAACTCATTTCTTTTACTCTATTTTATTTTTACTTAATACTCCCGGTCCTCTTTTATTCTAATTCACATAATAATGTTCGAATAAATGTACTAATCGTGCATTAAATCTTTCTTTCGAAAAAAATATGAAAAAAAAAAACAACCAGTCACATTCATGACAGGAACGGTAGTTACTCATTACACAAGATTCATCAGTTCACAAGGTTATATTAAACACGCTTATGGACAATTGTGTATCTCCAATTCACCTCACTTGCACGTCTTTGGACTGTGGGAGAAAACCGGATTTTATCTTATTGTCTGTTCATTGTGTTCTTTTCTAAAGGCTGAATAAACAATGTGCTCACAGAAACTCAGGGAATTTCCAGAAGGCGGGTGAAAATTTCACTGACACTGGGTGTGTGTGTGTGTGTTCAGTCATGCAAATACTTCTGATCTGAATCAAGTCATAGACAGACAGATAGCAGCTCAATGTACATTAGAAAAAAATAAGTAAGTATTACTGTACAATACTTGTAGGTAATAAATATAACAATAAAGATATGTAATACGTGTGATAATAGACAATTATGAAAGTGTCCTGTGCAGTAAATATTTACAGATGTGCCATGTACAGTAGGTTCCATAAACAGAGTGACAGATCATGCTTCATGAGTCTGTCCTGATAGTCCTTCATGAGTCTGTCCCCTTATGAGTCTGTAAACTGTTATGGTTGTTATAGCCATAAAATGTCGACATTATTCTTGAAATCGAAACTTAAACTCCTTTACATTTTTAGACACGGTCGTAAAATACCCAGGCCGACAGCAGTAGGTGTGGTGGGGTGGGTGTGGTTGCATAGTTAAATAAAAATATATTCAAATTTAAACAAAAACATCATGCTCTTAATTTGTGATTCCTTTTTTTTTATTTAAAGAAACAGTACACAGTAAACGAAACAGGACACTTAATATACTGTATATGAAAATATTACCAAAATATGCTTAACATTAATAACCAGTATATGTTTACATTTACATTTTCAGCATTTAGCAGACGCTTTTATCCAAAGCGACTTACACAATGAGCAATTGAGGGTTAAGGGCCTTGCTCAAGGACCCAACAGTGGCAACTTGGTGGTGGTGGGGCTTGAACCGGCAACCTTCTGTTTACTAGTCCAGTACCTTAACCACTGAGCTATCACTGTGCCACAACAATATTATATTATATGTTCAACAACAATAAAAAATAAAAAATATTAAAGAAAAAACATTTACAAATAATTTAAGGAATCTTGTTTCAATAGCATCACATATAAAATAAGATACAATACTCCTTAAAAATGCCAGCCCCCTCCAGCCCCTAGCCCAGGCCCTGCAACAAGTATAACTGGTGATCTAGCAATTTCCTGCATAATGAAGGTGTTACTTATCAAATAATTCAAAATAAAATCCACTGACCAGCTTGAACTCTTCCATAGATGACAATTCATGTTTAGAAAGGGTCTATACAGACAGTATGTAATATTAACACCACCAACACATATCGATATTAAAAAAAATGTCACGCGCCCTTTCCAACGGTTCCCTATGGGAGTGTCGCTACTCTGTTCTCGTGAAAACTTCAATGTGGATGTTTTCTTTTATTCTTAGAGCAAAAAGGTACGCTACAGTTAGGGTTGCCAACTTTTCAGAACTGGAAATAAGGAACACCCTGGGCTGGCGGGTTGGCGGAAGACATAGGGTGGGGGGGTGAGATGCCAGGTGTTTACGTGGGGGGGGGGGGGGGTTGTGATAGGAACCTAAGGCAGAAGAGTGTGCGCGATGCGCGCTGCCCACTGCACTACTCACACAGCGGAGTATTTATAGTGGTGGTAAATTCGGTTCATTTTATGGACTCGGGTTAATCTGAGTCACTCAGTAATGTGATCCGGTTTACTTGGGTCACTTGAGTCAGTTGAGTCACTTGTACTGACATTCTGATTGCGACTGATTTATTGCAATAAAATGCATCCAAATATCACGTCTTCCATGCACTCATCTTCTGTAAATAAATCCTTCTCTCTTAATTCTCTTGGCACCTCACACTTCTCTTATCAGTGACAAGTTGACACTTTTTTTAAGTGAAATCTTGACCATGTGGGAGGGGGGGTGAATCCCCTACCAATCAGATGGGTATATTAATGGGTCAAGGGTTCAAAATTGGAAGTCGGTTCAGCCAAATCATCTGAGTCAGAGGTCTTTCCAGTGAGTCGGCTCACTCGCCTTGTATACTGAGCAGCAGCCAGTCAGAGGACTCGTAGGATCCGCGTTAATTGAGATTTTGGACTCGTGATTCCTGATTCAGTACAAAGATTCGAATCATTAACCCGGGTGATTCAGGAACCGCCCAGCTCTAGTATTGAACAGTCTAATCTGCAGCGTTTCTTTCACACTGATAAAAAAACGGAACAAAGCGCGTCCCGTATCAGTTCAATACGGAACGCGACGTTTAGTTTCCAAATACGGAACGATTCCGTATTTTACGGGACGGTTGGCAACCCTAGCTACAGTAGCACTTGCTATGCTGCTCCATTTTTTACTTCCGCATTCCAAACCCGGAAATGTGAAAAAGGCCCTTTTAAAGTAAAAAATAGCAGGGTAAACAGTGCAGCTTAGCCGTACCGGTAAAATGGAGCAGCATAGCAAGTGCTACTGTAGCGTACCTTTTTGCTCTAAGAATAAAAGAAAACATCCACATTGAAGTTTTCACGACTTCCCCAAAAATGAACATTTACGCCTTAAATGGATTACTGCAATTAGGAGAGAAGAAGGTGCAAAATTTACTGTTCTGCATGGCAGTACGTATGTGTGTAGCCTGCAGTGTTGTGCCAGTTCACAGCTTTTCTGAACTAGTTCAAGTTCAGTTCATACATGCTCAAAGTGAACAGTTCACGTTCAAAGTTCACAATTTTAATTCTGAACTAGTTCAAAGTTCAGTTCATTTTACTTTTTTCGTGAGATATTCAAATAAATACTTTTTTTCACACTACAAGCTAGAAATCACTATACGTTCTTTGAAACTGCTCATTGTAGACATTTGCTCATGACACTGCAATTGTGGGTTTCTTACCAGGTGATGAAACTTGCAGCAGTACAGACAAGGTAGACCAGTTCTATACTTAGTGCAATGAAATCTACCAGCATTTAATTAAAAAAAGAATATATAATATGAAATATGTATATATTATTTGATATATATGATATTATATATACATATGTGTGTGTATGAAATGAAACTCTTGAATGAAGGTAATGAAGGCAAAACTCAAAGGCACAAAAAACTTTATTTTTAAGGAAACTGCGATGCATTGCGCACACAATGTCAAAACCATTTCTGTCTGGTGATACATGATTTAAGCGGCACCAGCGAGAATACAGGAGGGAGGAACTTTCTCTCGTTGCGTTTCAAAAGAGAAAACAGATGTCACTCAGTTTTCAATGGAAAACAAATTCCAACGTTCATTTACAGTGATGTCTGCCGTTCATGACACATAATGTGAACTAATTCACGTTCAAGTTCTTTATTAAAAATGTGTTGCGTTCAGTTCAACGTTCACGAAAAAATGAGCGTGTTCAATGAACGCGTTCTTTTGAACTCGTTCACGCACAACACTGGTAGCCTGCACTTCAAGCCTGAGGAGTTGTATGTGAAAGAGGGAGGGAGCAGAATAGACTTAGAAAGGGATCGGTTCCATCGCGATTTGCCAGGAATGATTTTGGGAGTGTCGCAACTCTCTCTATCTACGGCTCTGAGATAACGGGGTTTTCAAAAAATCGACTATAACGCATCTTGTGCTAAATAAACATGTTCAGAACCCTGTACGTTTTGTCCTGTGTAAATTTTTCTCCTGTACATCACTGGATCCTCTGAATTACGAGGTTGTTAAAGGGTCGTAATACTAATAATGCTACTGCACATTAATTAGACGTCACTGAACTACACCAATCGAATCAACGGAACGAGCGGCTCGCTTTCTACTTTAATGTAGTTACCTACTAAAAATATCAACCAAAACTTGTGAATATCACTCCACTGTTACACTGGTGAATCGCGCTGCTTCGTGCGCTTATTTAAGAGGCTTATAAAAGAAAGAAAAAAAAGAAAACATTAAGAGGCTTCCAGTTTAGTGACGTCAATTCAGTGCGCAGTAGCATTAGCTTACATGTAGCAATATTCATATTTTGACTCTTTAACGACTTCATAATTCAGAGGATCCAGTGATAATAGACAGAAGAATCTCCATAAAACAAAACGTAACAGCTTTGGAACATTTTTTATGACTACAGGATGCGGTTTACTGGACTAGTAAACAGAAGGTTGCCGGTTCAAGCCCCGCCACCACCAAGTTGCCACTGTTGGGTCCCTGAGCAAGGCCCTTAACCCTCAATTGCTCATTGTGTAAGTCGCTTTGGATAAAAGCGTCTGCTAAATGCTGAAAATGTAAATGTAAACTATACAACTCTCCAACAGCGAGTGTACACAAGAGCACACTCGAGGCGCCCATGTAAGAAGCTTTTTGTTTATGCTCTATTAAAATTCAGTGCAGAACTTGATTCAAATTGCCTCTATGACCTAATTTACTACGAACAAGTTTAGCAAATCTCTTTCTCTCAATCTTGAGACTTGATAAAAAGACTGAGAAACCAGTAACATTTTAGTTTTTTTCTTTTCAAACATTCGAAACAACTTGTGAACTATGGATACTACCGCGGCAATAGATTCGATAAAGCGGATGCATGACTACGTAAAGTCGACGTCCGAAGAGAATCTAATGGAAGGTATCTCCGCACTTTCAGACACCCCCATAAAGAGCCCACTGCATAAAATGCGCCGACATGCTGCGGAGCCTTCAAATGCGATTTTGCTCGAGGCGATTGAGAGGCTAGGTAAAAAACCGGACGATTTTATGGAAAAACTTTTGGAAATCGAAAGGCTGTAGCAGTCCCGAATGCCAGCAGTTCAGGTACAGAACCCCAGACTCCGGCATTAGAGCCCTCACAGCGGGGCGACTGGGTGACGTCTCGGCGACATAGTCGTAGAGCAAAGCACCGACCATCTCAGTTGCACGTGTCCAACAGGTTTTCCCCACTCAGTGACCCACCCGCTGAGCAGCCTGTTAATGTAAGTGCTCTGGTTATAGGAGATTCTCAGCTCCGACACGTGCGTATTGCAACCCCCATAGAGACACCAGCAACCATAGTCACCTGTATTCCGGGGGCCAGGGCGCCCGACATCAGAGCAAATCTGAAAGTGCTGGCTAATGCTAATCGTAGATTTTCGAAGATTGTTATCCACGTCAGCACTAATGATGTTCGTTTACGGCAGTCTGAGGTTACTAAGAATAATGTTAAAGAGGTGTGTGAGTTAGCTAGGTCAATGTCTGAGGCAGTAGTGTGCTCTGGCCCCTTACCGATTCGACCCAGTGGTCAAAACTAAACTGATTAGGGAGAAAAAACTTGCTCCATGGTACAATGACCACACATGCGCACTTAAACAAGCAGCACGGAAATTAGAACGCAAGTGGCGTCACACTACACTGGAGGTGTATAAGATTGCTTGGAAAGATGTTCTGAGTATAAACATGCCCTTATAAAAGCTAAATCTTTATATTATTCGTTCCTAATAGAGAAAAATAAAAACAATCCTAGATTCCTTTTTGAGACAGTGTCCAAATTAACTAAAAACGTCAATGAAACTGAATCTAATATACCACTCGACTGTACCAGCGATGATTTAGATAGAAAAGAACGATAAGATAGAAAAAATACGACTTCAGAGTCAAAGTGTGTCACTTGCCAATGTTAAGTATGGACTCACTCCGAGCAGCATTGGTGATAATAGTAACGAGTTAATCCAACTAAATTCCTTTAATCCAATCTCCCAAAATGAACTAACTGTGTTGATTAAATCATCAAAGTCATCATCGTGTATACTCGATCCTGTTCCAACTCGTTTACTTAAAGATTTACTCCCAGCTATTGTAGAGCCCCTGCTTACATTAATCAATGCATCCCTTAGCCTTGGGTATGTACTTAAATTGTTTAAAAGTTATTAAACCCTTGATTAAAAAACCTAATCTTGATCCACATGTTCTAGCTAATTATAGGCCAATTTCAAATCTTCCTTTTGTCTCTAAAATATTAGAAAAAGTAGTTTCCAAACAGTTATGCTCTTATTTGAATGAAAATTGTATTCACGAAAAATTTCAATCAGGATTTAGACCCAACCATAGTACCGAAACCGCATTAATTAGAGTAGTTAACGAGTTGTTAATGTCTTCTGATAATGGATGTGTCTCTTTTCTTGTTCTATTAGATCTTAGTGCAGCATTTGATACGGTCGCTCATAACATTTTACTGGATAGGCTAGAAAATACAGTAGGTGTTAAAGGACTCGCACTCTTGGTTCAAATCATATTTGACTGACCGCTCTCAATTCGTTTATGTAAATAATAAATGCTCTGAAACAACAAAAGTAAAGTGTGGTGTTCCACAGGGGTCGGTACTGGGACTGGGGCTATTATTTACACTGTATATGCTTCCACTAGGAGAAATTATTCATAAACATGGCATACATTTTCACTGCTATGCAGATGACACACAGCTGTCTATATCAGCCAAACCAAATGATACTGACACAATCAGTAAGATAGAAGATTAAAGTGTAAACGACATAAAAAACTATTTTCTTTTACTTAATTCAGATAAAACAGAGGTTTTACTTGTTGGCTCTAAAGCTGCAAGAGGGTTGTCTAACCTGGTGCTAAACCTAAACACTTTCTCTGTTACTCCCAGCTCTGATGTAAAAAACTTAGGTGTCACAATAGATTCAGATCTCTCCTTTGATACACACATCAATAATATTACTAGAGTTGCTTTCTATCATTTGCGTAATATTTCTAAAATAAGAAATCCTATCTGTTAACGACGCTGAAAAACTGATTTATGCGTTTATAACTTCTCGGTTAGATTATTGTAATGCTCTTCTAACTGGATGCTCTGGTAGATCGATACACAAACTCCAGTTAGTTCAAAATGCAGCAGCTCGAGTGCTAACTAGAACTAAAAAATTTGATCATATCAGTCCTGTTCTATCATCTCTACACTGGCTGCCAGTTAAATTCCGCATTGATTACAAAATACTTTTACTAACTTATAAAGCGCTACATGGTCTGGCTCCACAGTATCTGAGTGAACTTATTAATCACTACAGCCCAGCGCGTCCACTTCGCTCACAAGATGCAGGGTTACTTATAGTTCCTAAAATTAAAAAGACCACAGCTGGTGGAAGAGCGTTTTCTTACAAAGCTCCACAACTTTGGAATAATCTTCCTGCCTCTGTTCGGGATTCTGACACAGTCTCAATGTTTAAGTCTAGACTGAAAACATATTTATTTTCTCAGGCTTTTGATTAGTATAGACAAAGGCGCAGAGCTTGGGGGTTCTTGGTCATAGAAACTTGTGGTGTTCAGGGATGTTGGGTTGCTGTCGTTCTGCCTCTCTTGTCCGATCACTCCGGTTTGGGTAGGAGAGGTGGGCGCTGATGTCCTATGAAAGCCTTCATGACCTTGTTACCTGCTCGCTCTCCCTTTTAGTTCTGCTGTAATAATTAGGGCTGCCGGAGTCTAAAACTCTCTGTAAAACTGTTTTACTTAACTAGCATTGTACATTATTAACTACATTCTCTATTGTTTTACCCCAAGGGCATTCTGATGGAAACCTGTTTACCCGCCGAGGTTAAGGATTGAAGTCGAGACTGCAGTGCCAGCGATGCTGCTTCTGCCGGATGTGACGGGTCGGGAGTAACTGCACCAAGAATGACAAGAACTAACTACAGACTTTATTAAAGGCTAGATCGAATAATAACTCTATTATTATTATTATTTATTTATTTATTGCCAGTTATAACTTTTAGTTCATTTAATTCTGTGTTTGTATGATTTGTGTAAATCCTACTTATTTAAAGTTTCCTCCAGACCACCCAATAAGGATGGGCCCTGCTGAGTCTGGTTCCTCTCAAGGTTTCTTCCTGTAATTTTCAGGGAGTTTTTCCTTGCCACAGTCGCCCTCGGCTTGCTCAACAGGGGTTTTTGTATTTGTTGGTCCTGGATTTTGTAAAGTTGCTTTGAGACAATGTCTTGTAAAAAGCGCTATATAAATAAAGTTGACTTGACTTGACTAAAAACACCATCGAACTGTCTGACAAGATGAAAGCTGTGCACAACATTTCAGATGAAGCAATTAAAAAATCTGATAAGGTGAAGACTTTGGAATCAGAAAACAAACAGCTGTGGGAAAAGGTGGACGATCTAGAAACATACAGCGCTGGAATTTGAGGATTGCGGGTGTCCATGAAAAGGAGGGAGAAAACATAAGGATGACGGTGAAAGAAATCTTTTCTCACATTTCACCTGGACTAACTGAAGTACTTCAATCATCTATTGATATAGCTCATAGCTTAGGACGGAAGATGGAAACTGATTGACCACGTGTGATAATTGTGATGTTTCAGTCTCGCTCCCATCGTGATCAAGTCTGGAGCGATGCAAAGAGTTCTGATTACTTAAAACAAAAAAGAATCAGGATCTCTGAGGACTTGACTCGGCGTACTAAAGAGGCTAGAAACAAGCTGTGGCCATTAGTAGATCAAGCTCGAAAAGAAGGAAAGAAAGCTGGCTTTAAAGGTTCTGTGGCTGTCATACAGTAGTGTTAAAAAAAATAGCAGTGGTTTTAAAAAAGTGAATAAAGCACAAAATCATTATGATAACTTTTATTTCCATAAATGCAAATTCAAAACATTAACAACATTTAGCCAGTTTGTGTTAATCCTTTACAGAAAGTTAAGAAAAATGAATATTAGGCTGTTCAAAAAAATAGCAGTGCAGCATTTTTTTTTTTTTTACTCAAAAAATGTATCTATAAACTGAAAAAAATGTTTGAGGTTTCACTTTACTTTAATATTTAACTAATAATAACTAATATTTAGTGGCATAACAATTGTTTCCGAGATCTGTGTTGCATGGAGTCGACCGACTTCTGGCTCCTCTGAACAGGTATCCAGTCCAGGATGATTAGACGACATTCCACAGTTCTTCTGCAATTTTGGGTTTTGCCTCAAAAAAACGTGTTTCAGATATCGGAACACAAGTTCTCTATGGGATTGGGCTGGCCACTCTATTACCTCAATCTTGTTTGTCTGTAACCAGGATGTTTTGGGTCATTGTCATGTTGAAACACCAATTTTAAGGACATTTCTTCTTCGACATAGGGCAACATGATCTCCTTAAGTATTCTGATAAATTCAAACTGATCCATGATCCCTCGTATGTGATAAATAGGTGTAACACCATGGTATGATAAACATCCCCATATCATTTTGTACCACCATGCTTTACTGTCTTCACAGTGAACTTGGGCTTGAATTCAGTGCTCAGGGGTCGTCTGACATACTGTCTACGGCCACTTGACCCAAAAAGAACAATTTAGCTTTCACCAGTCCACAAAATGTTGAGCCATTTCTCTTTGGACTAGTCAATGTGTTCCTTGGCAGATTTGAACCCATTCAGGACGCGTCTTTTTCTTAACAACGGAACTTTGCAAGGAGTTCTTGCTGGTAAATTGGCTTCACTTAATCATCTTCTGTACTTACTGGTAACTTCAGATGTTCCTTGATCTTTCTGGAGGTGATCATTGGCTGAGTATTTGCCATTTTGGCTATTCTTCGATCCATTCGAACAGTAGTTCCACGCTTCCTTCTGTGTCTTTCAGGTTTTGGTTGTCACTTCAAGGCATTTGAGATCATTTTAGCTGAGCAGCCTAGAATTTGCTGCACTTCTCTGTATGTTTTTTCCTCTACAATCAACTTTTTAATCAAAGTACGCTGTTCATCAGAACAATGTCTGGAACAACCCATTTTACCCAGTATTTCAGAAGGAAATGCGCTATGACCAACCTGTGCAACATTTGCCCCCCTCCTACATTAAATAAGGACCAAAATTGACACCCGTTCTTCTGCAGAATGAATGACTTCACCAATTAAACACCTCACTGCTATTATTTTGAACAACCCACTTTCAATCAATGCTTCGATTACTCAGAATGAGCGGCATGCATGTCCTAATTGTTGGGTTTGTTTTGTTGTCATTACTCTACTACACTTTCAAGTGAATTATTTGATATGTAGAAATAGCATTTCTACTAAAAACAGTGATTTATCAGGTTAATGGTGTTGGACTGCTATTTTTTTGAACACCCCTGTAGATGGTAGAAGAATTTTTGCAAATACTCTTTAAGAACAGTGAACCTGACTTCTTTGATGACCAGCTCTTAAGCTTTTCTTCAGGAAATTATAAGCTGGTGTAGGAGATACTCCATGGCTCTATTCCTATTGTTTTCTGTTTAAGAGAAATAAGGACAAAGGGATGTAAGAGATTCATATTATTCAGGGGTATATTGGGATGCAAGGTTCTGCACTTTTGTTTACTGTTATAACTACACTTAAATTTGTGTTTAGTGTTCTCTGTTGAAATATCTTTGTTTTCTTTAAATGTATGGGGAATTCGTGATTTGAATAAGCATAAAGCTTTGTTTTTGTTTTGCACTTCACAGAGAAAAAACATTTATTTTTTGCAGGAAACTCACTCTTGTATTGAAGATGAAAATTTTTGGCGAAATCAGTGGCAGGGTAAAATGTTGTTTTGCCATGGATCGAATCGTTCAGGAGGAGTTTTAATTTTATTTGATCATAATTTTAAAGGTACCCTGAATGAAGTTCATTATTCATCTGAGGGTAGATGGATTATTGCTGTTGTACAATTGGAAGATTCTTTGTTTATTTTGATGAACATTTATGGTTTTAACACATCTACCCTTAATGATTTTCTACTCTCTGAAATCTGTAAAAAGATTTTATCTCTGAAAAATAAATTTCCAACAGCTGCTGTTATTGCAGGGGAAGATTTTAATGAAGTACCAGATTTGTATTTAGACAGGTTTCCACCAAAAAAAAAAGTTATTTCTCCCAACTGGGTTATCCAAAATTTTATTAATAATCTTTCTTTGCTGGATGCTTTTCGATTTGTACATAAAAATACCCCCTCTTCTTATACTTGGTTTAGGGCAGATATGTCACAGAAATCCCTAATTGACTTCTGGTTAATTACTGATTGGCTAAGTCCTCTAATCACAAGTTGTGATATCTCGCCAGCCCCACTTACGGATCATGCATGCATTACTCTATCTCTCTCTACCACTAAAATATTAAATCGAAAAAGTACAGGATATTGGAAGTTGAATTCAACTTTACTACAAAATTCAATTTATTGTAGAGGCATTAAAGACATTATAAATCGTTATAAAGAGTATATTGAAAACAAAATGGGAATTATTAAAATATGAGTGTAGAAAATATTCTATTACATTCAGTAAACAAATCTCTAAGCAAAAAAACCTTAGGGATGCTAGCATCCTAAGGGAATTTAACTGTTTATCTGGTTTAGCTTTGCTCAGCCAAGAAGAGAAAGAAAAATTATATAAACTAAATAGGAACTTAATACAATTTATATTGAAAAAGCGAAAGGTGCTTTCATTAGATCAAGATCTAAATGGCTTGAATTTGGCGAAAGAAACTCTTCTTATTTTTTTAACTTGGAAAAAAAGAGGGCAGAACAGAAAAACATTTCAGCTTTGTATATTAATGGAATACTGACAACAGATGAGCATCAGTTATCTGATTATGTATCAGGGTTTTATCAATCATTGTATTCTTCTTCATATAGTTCACAGTCGGTTGAGTCATTTTTTCAAAAACTGTCTCCGTTTCTTTCTACTATCTCTGAAGACAGTCATAATGACTGTTAGAGTCTCCCTACGCTGGAGGAGCTGGATATGATTATTGGGAAAACTCCTCTCAATAAAAGTCCTGGGCCTGATGGTCTAACTTTTGAATTTTGCAAAACTTTTTGGCAAGATATTAAAGAATTTCTTCTGGAGATTTTTAAAGAATGTATTGAAAAAGGGGAATTGGCAGAAACAATGAAGCAAGGGTTGATTAAACTAATTCCAAAACCTAATAAAGATATACTTTATCTGGATAATTGGCGACCAATAACATTACTCAATTCTGATTATAAGATATTAGCTGCTTTGTATGCTAACAAATTAAAACCATGTTTAGAGAAAATAATATCAATTTCACAATCTGGTTTTATGAGAGGCAGACATATATCAAATAATATTCGTCTTATTCTAGATATTTTGGACTATTCTGAGTTTATCAATAAGGAAGCTGTAATCTTATTTTTAGACTTTTATAAAGCATTTGATACAGTGGAGCATAATTTCATTTTTGAAGCTTTATGTTACTTTGGTTTTGGTTCAAATTTTTGTAAAGTTGCTAAAACTTTATAACAATATTACTAGTAATATTTCTTTATTAAATGGTATGTCCTCTCGTTTTGAAATTAATAGGGGCATAAGACAAGGCTGTCCAATCTCCCCTTACCTGTTTTTGTTGGTAGCTGAGCTTCTTAATCGTTATATCCATCATTGCTCTGATGTAGAAGGTATTAAAATATCAGAACAGACGTATCTCATCAGTCAGTTGGCAGATGACACCTGTTTGTTTCTAAAGGAAGAAACACATGTTGCTAATGCCCTACAAGCATTACAGATATTCTCAAAAGCCTCAGGTTTGTCAGTGAATTGAAATAAGTCGGAAATAATGACTGTGCATGACAGATTACTCAGATTAATGGAATTCAAGTTAAAGACTCTGTTAAATATCTTGGAATATTGATTACTAAATCATCTGCTGACAGAATGGAGTATAATTTTCAGAAAAAGTTGAATACAACTGTTTTTGGATGCTGGCTGCAAAGAAATTTATCTCTTCAAGGAAGGGTATTATTATCCAAAGCAGAGGGGCTTTCTAGAGTGGTATATCCTGCTATATCCTTGTATGTGGATTCTAAAACCTGTGTGACTATAGACTCTTTGATATTTAAGTTTATTTGGAATAATAAAACGGAGTACATAAAGCGAAAGACAATGATTAGATTAGAAAGAGGGAGGTTTCAATGTTTTGGATTTCCACACTCTTAATTATGTTTTTAAAGTTAATTGGATTAAACAATGTTTAGCTTCTTCTAATTCATTTTGGTTTTATATACCCAATTTAATTTTTGAAAATTGTGGTGGACTGAAATTTTGCATGTGATTTCAAATGTACTAAACTCCCCATAAAGCTAGCAAACTTTCATTAGCAGGCGCTAGAAGCTTGGAAACTGGCTTTTAAACATAACTTTACTCCTCATGCCACTATTCTATGGAATAATCAAAACATTTTATACAAAAATAAGTCCATATTTAAAAGTGATTGGTATGACAGAGGTATTGTTTTTGTAACAGATTTGCTCTATGTAAATGGTGATCTGTATCAATATGAGGAACTTATAAGTATAATGGGATGGAATTTCTCACAGAAAGAATATAACAATATTTGTAAGAATATATCACCTAAATTACTTAATCTAATTAGATCTCAAATTAAATATATTTTGTTACCAGCTGTAATTCCTAACATCAAAATCGAAAGTATCGATATATTAGATCGAAAATGTAACAATGTACATATTAGAAAGGCTTTAAGTGGGCATCAAAGTTCTCCTCCTACCGGAATTTTAAATTGGAGAAGAGATTTTCCGGGAATACCACTTGAAAAAGTTTGGCAAAATGTGAACAAGTTTTAAATACACCATAAGGCTAAAGAAATCCATCTCAAGATACTTCATAGAATTTACCCAAGTAATGCATATCTCCAGAAATTTCATGTTAATGTAACATCACAGTGCTCTTTTTGTAATTGTGAAATAGAAACAACTATATACATCTGTTTTTTTCTTGTGGTTATTCAGTGAACTTTTGGAATGAGATATCGTTGTTGATCTTTAATACTTTTCGTAAATTAATACACATTAACGAGACAATGGTTTTATTTTTGCTGATCAATTCTGGCCTTTCTATGGTTGATGATGCTATTAAGCTTATAGCCCTGCTAGGAAAATTTCATCTACATAAAGCTAGAATTACCTCCACCAAACCTAATTTTAGATTATTCATGGTTGATTTAAAAATGCTATCTGAATCCCTGTCAAAAATCTTACATAATAAAAAGGCTGCCAAGACTTTCCTCCTTCTCGAAAAAATTATAAGTGCAACTGACTAATTTTTTTTTGTATTGATTTATTATTATGTTTGTATGTTTATCTCTTTTATTTTTATGTATCTTTTTTTTTTTTTTTTTGAATCCCCGTAATGATTAATGATGTTTGTAATATGTAATTTTAAAAACAAAATAAATAATGTTAAAAAAAAATTATAAAAAAAAGAGCACACTCAACCACCACACTCCACGGAAGTGCAGCTAGGAAAGGAGAATAGAGGAAACACCTTACAAATATAGGTTCCAACATCATCAATCATTTTCAGTAAAATATGATATAAGGTTCTTCTCATAAGTGTTAGCGCAAATTTAGGCACAGTCTTCTTCAGTCTTTTTAAAGAAAGTAATAAAATCTGTGATCGGTGAACTTAAACTTCATAAATGGCAAAATTATTTTACCCCAACGATACTATCACTAACATTATTATCAAATTTAACACCATTTTTTGGATAATTAAAACATAACTATACATTTATACTAGTTATAAAGTAGCAGGTGCTGGCGTCTCCTGAGCTCGTATTCCCGCTTGGAGATGCTAAAATGATAACAGAGCGCAGGACATGACAGCAAGGTGAGCAAAGCGTCGATCTGTAGCCATGGTGACGGCAGCTTCCTTCATCCGCTCCAAAGCAAAGAGGGCGTCCCAGAGTTGACTCCTGAATTTAGACCCTCCCCTTAATTGGAAGCTCCCTTCACAGCACAGCACAGAGTGAGACTTCATATGGAGTGTGACTCTGTAGTGGAGTGTTAGTGAGGAGGGAACGGTTTGGGAAAGGCCGATACACATTCGTATCACAGATCAGTCTTTTGTAAACCAGTCCTATTTTTATTAATCAGAGCCATATGCGCTTTGTATCACTGATTTATTATTATCACACATCAATACACTTTACGTATCAGTCCGATTACAAACTGATTGTCTTTTTTAATATCCAGTGTTTTAAGACCGTTGAATGAACCCTAATTTGATCACCTGGACCTTTACTTCCGCCCAGCAGCAGTGGAGCAAACTAACATGTTATTATTATTATTATTATTATTATTATAATTATTAATATCATTATTATCATTATTAATATCATTATTATTATCATTATCATTATTATTATTATTATTATTATCATTATTATTATTAATATCATTATTATTATTATCATTATTATTATCATTATTATTATTATATCATTATTATCATTATTAATATAATTATTATTATCATTATTATTATTATCATTATTATCATTATTATTATCATTATTATCATTATTATTACCATTATTATTATCATTATTATTATTATCATTATTATCATTATTATTATTATCATTATTATTATTATTATTATTACCATTATTATTATCATTATTATTATTATCATTATTATCATTATTATTATCATTATTATCATTATTATCATTATTCTTACCATTATTATTACCATTATTATTATCATTATTATCATTATTATTATTATCATTATTATTATCATTATTATCATTATTTACTTTTACATACTTTTACATCAATGAACGCTGGTGTAAAGATGCAACGGTACTGTTAAAATCATGCACTCCTCATCTAGAATCACTTTTCATTAACTGTAGACCGTACTACTCTCCCAGAGAGTTTTCTTCATTCATTCTGGTCGCTGTTTACATTCCGCCGGATGCGCGCACGAGAGATGCGCAGAAACTGCTGGCCGATCAGATAACGAAAGTAGAAAGGGAGAACCCGGACTCACTGCTCATCATCCTGGGAGACTTTAACAGCGCAAATCTTACCAAAGAAATGCCGAAATACAAGCAACATGTCACCTGTGCCACAAGATAAGGAAACATTCTGGATCATTGCTACACCTCTGTTAAAAATGCCTATCGCTCTGTCACGCGTGCGGCTCTCGGACATTCCGACCACAATCTCGTTCACCTCATTCCCACATACAGGCAGAGACTCAAAACTAACAAGCCTGTCATTACAACAGTGAAGAAGTGGACCAGCGAAGACATTGAAATGCTACAGGACTGCTTTGAATCCACAAACTGGTCTGTCTTTGAGGAGGCGACGGACAGCTTGGATGAATATACAGACACTGTAGCTTCATACATCAGTTTCTCCACCCTTAAGCACTGCAGCAATCAACTGGCACCCACCTTCACTCACATTTTTAACAGATCAATGCTTCAAAACATCGACCATCATACCAGTCCCCCAAAAAACGAACATTTCTGGACTGAATGATTACAGACCTGTAGTCCTGACATCTGTAGTCATGAAGGTCTTCGAACGCTTGATCCTAGCCTACCTGAAGACCATCACAAATTCTTTACTGGATCCCCTGCAGTTTGCATACAGAGCGAATAGATCTGTCGATGATGCAGTCAACGTAGCCCTGCACTTCATGCTACAGCATCTCGACAGTCCTGGAACCTACGTTCGAGTTCTGTTTGTGGACTTCAGCTCAGCTTTTAACACCATAGTGCCAGAGCTGCTGCAGGTCAAACTGTCCCAGCTGTCGGTGCCGGATGCCATCTGCCGGTGGATCATGGACTTTCTGACAAATAGGACACAGCAGGTACGGCTAGGAAAACACACTTCAGACCAGCGGAACCTAAGTACTGGTGTACCACAAGGCTGTGTGCTTTCACCCCTTCTCTTCAGTCTTTATACCAATGACTAAGGAACCAGCTGTAAAGATCCTTAAGTTTGCTGATGACACCACTGTGGTGGGCCTCATAACCGATGGTGACGAGTCTGCCTACAGAAAGGAAGTCGAGCAGTTGGTCTCCTGGTGCAGCGACAGCCACCTGCTGATCAACACACAAAAGACTGTAGAGATGGTGGTGGATTTCAGGTGCAACGCGCCCTCCTTACACTCCCTCACAATTAATGGCTCTATGTCCTTAGTGGTGGAGTCACTTAAGTTCCTGGGCACCACCTTATCCAGGGACCTAAAGTGGGAAAAGAACACACTCTCCATCGCCAAGAGGGCTCAGCAGAGAATGTTCTTCCTGAGACAGCTGAAGAAATTCAACCTGCCACAGAGTCTGCTGATCCAGTTCTACACAGCAATAATAGAGTCCATCCTTACATCATCCATCACCATCTGGTTTGGTTCCTCAACATCACATGAACGAGCCAAACTCCAGCGTATAATCAGGACAGCGGAGAGGATCATTGGATGTAGTCTGCCGACGCTTCAGGACATTTACAACAGCAGAGTCCTGAAGCACGCCGGCAAAATTACAGCAGACCCCTCTCATCCTGGACATCACCTTTTTCAAACTCTTCCATCTGGCAGAAGACTCAGGACAATAAAAACAAACACATCCAGACACGCTAACAGCTTTTTCCCCAGAGCTGTAACACTTTTTAACCAAAGTTGTTCTCTTGGGCAAATGTTGGTAAATACTGGTTAACAGTCCGTGTGCTGTCGGGTCTGTTAAAGTGATTCTGATTCTGATTAATATCATTATTATTATCATTATTATTATTATTATCATTATTATCATTATTATCATTATTATTATCATTATTATCATTATTATTATTATCATTATTATCATTATTATCATTATTATCATTATTATTACCATTATTATCATTATTATCATTATTATTATTATCATTATTATTATTATTATCATTATTATCATTATTATCATTATTATTATCATTATTATCATCATTATTATTACCATTATTATCATCATTATTATCATCATTATTATTACCATTATTGTTATCATTATCATCATTATTATTATCATTATTATTACCATTATTATTATCATTATTATTATCATTATTATCACCATTATTATTATCATTATTATTACCATTATTATTATCATTATTATTATCATTATTATTACCATTATTATTATCATTATGCATATTTGTGTCACTGAATAATTACAGACATATTTATTATACATATGAAATATTTAAAAATTTTTGGCTGATGGACACAAATTATTTAGCAATTAAAAAAGTTACACTTTTGATTCAGAAAGTACATCATTTATTTTCTCATATACAAAAACAATATTAATCAATAATATTAATCAGTAACACATTTACATAATGTTATCAGAAAACAGTCCAACTCCAAAACTGTGATACAGGACGTACACGTGTCTTTTGAGTGGATCGATGCACAGATAAGAGAAGTTCTGCTCCTGGTCTCGTCCAGCAGGATAACACAAGCCGTTCTTGTCCTGATACAGTGCAGAAGATTTAATAGTGTAAATAACATAGTTACATCTTTTCCTTTGTTCTGTCTTTATTTTATATATTTAGTTTGTTTTAGCAAACTTATTCACAAATCACCTCTTAGATTCTCATAATGCTTACAGTAAGACTGAGCACAATAACGCACAGTAGTAACAACAGAACGTTGGGTACCACACAGTAGAAAAGGGGTATTACGGACTAGGTACAAGGTTTGTTTATTGTTTGTTTATTAGGATTTTAACGCCATGGTTTAGACTTTGGTTACATTCATGACAGGAACGGTAGTTACTCATTACACAAGATTAATCAGTTCACAAGTTTATATCAAACACAGTCATGGACAATTTCGTGTCCCCAATTTACCTCACTTGCACGTCTTTGTACTGTGGGAAGAAACCGAAGCACCTGGAGGAAACCCACACAGACACGGAGAGAACATGCAAACTCCACACAGAAAGGACCCAGGCCCTTCTTGCTGTGAGGCGACAGTGCTACTCACTTAGCCACCGTGCCGCCCACTAGGTACAAGGAAACAACACCAGGATGCAAAGTGAAGTCCTGTTTCCTCTGCTGAACGTGTTATTTTCACGTGTTATCTTTATCAGACGACAATTCTGCAGCTCTTATCTTGCTTAAACCACACACACTCACACAACTTTTCAAAACTTTATATCATAACAAGAATCTTCAGCTAAAAAGAACGAGAATACATACGTAAGCAGAGACTTTTAAAATCGTTGAGATAACGCTGATCTCTTTCGTGTCTGAATTCTTTTGAGCGCTGCAGACCAAAGAAACAAAATGACTTTAATATTTAAGCAAAATATCTGGTGAAATGTGCATGACCTAAAAGCATTCAGACCACACTGCATCTTCATGCTACTGTGATAATTACGGCCACATGGGCCTGCAAATACTTTACAAAACATTATACCACATGATCACTTAACACAGTCGGCGGCTGGATCAAGAAATGCAAAATCTAAAACTTCATTAACAAAGAGAAATCCATACAGCTGCAACAACACATGAATGGACTGAAGGACAGTGGAAACGTAATGTAGCCTGATCAGTTGATAAAAAAAAAAAAAATTAATGGATGTTGAGTTCTCCATTTAAAGACTGTAAATGTAAGAAGTCTTTTTCAGATTTTTGGAAAACCCCAAAATCAGAAAAAGTTGGGACGGCATGGAAAAAGCAAATAATAAAAAAACACCAGAGTTTCTTACATTTACTTTGACTTTTATTTGATTGCAGACAGGATGGACCTGAGATATTTCATGTTTTATCTGCTCAACTTCATTTCATTTATTAATAAACATCCATTCCTGCATTTCAGGTCTGCAACACAAATTGGGACAGTAAAGCATTTACCACTTTGTAATGTTGCTATTCCTTTTCACCACACTTAAAAGACATTTTGGCACTGAGGAGACCAAGTGATTTAGTGTTTCAGCTTTATTTTGTCCCATTCTTTCTGCAAACACGTCTTAAGATGTGCAACAGTACGGACGGGGTCGTCGTTGTCTCATTTTTCCTTTCGAAATTCTCTATTGGAGACAGGTCAGGACTCGGGTTGTACTATCAAGTCATGTACTCAGTATTGGGAATGAAATCGTAGCTAAACCCCTAAAAAAAAGAGGAGGGTGGAATTGGTGGTGACCTGCATTTTTTGTTATTTGAACCTGTTTATGCTGGTGGCCTTTTATTGCTAAATTCATCTCGGTATGTTTAGAGCCATACAATAATTAAATGACTCCTTGGTGGGGTTTCATAGAATACCTTTTTTGTTCAAACAATCACAGTAGACTGCATTATTAATGAGCTAGACCTAACAGACATATCGTCTGAGATCATGTTGTCACATTGTATAGTTACTGTCATAGTTGTTTGTAGAATTGTTTTTGTGAGCCATTTCACCAGCATTGCATATTTTAACCATTTTACCTTAAATACTCAATATTCGGTGTAAAATCCATGACAATATGCTTACCTCACTAACTCCTTGTAAATAGTTTTTGCTGTTTCAATGTAGGGCTTGATGACATCTTCATACTGGCAAAGTTCACCACCCAGTACAACGTGCTTAAACAGCCTGAAAAGGAACTCCTGACGATCACATAGACTCACCACGTGGTAATTATCTGAATCCTCCTCAAGCAGCATCTGCCACAAAACACGTTACACAATGCTTCAAAATATTTAGTCACACTCCATGAGAGTCACTGAAACAAGCCATGATCTGTGTTTACCATTCTCAGCTCATCAAAGTCAGGATGAACTTCATGGTAACATTTAGTAATGTGGCCAGAGGGACGCACAATTCCACTCGAAAAGATCGGATCAAATATGTCCACTGACACTGCAGTGCAGGGAACAAGCTGAACATCCACATGTGTAACGTCTCTGCCTATTGAAATGAAAATGAACTGGTATGATACACTAGATATTTAACTAATAAAATACACACTCATTATAAATCTTAAAAAGTCTACCTACCCAGAGGTACTGACACACCAGAAGAATCCAGCATTCGTAGGTTCTTTTTCACACAAGGGTCCAGAAAAAAATTCTACACAAAAAAGGTAGAACTCATTATTTTATTATCTTTAATAGCTATAAATAAATATTTACAACAATGATGATGCACAACTCACCAATGCAAAATCATTCTTTTTATATGCTTGAAATGTTTGGTCGAAGTTATAGGCCTGGACGGAAATTCTTCCTAACATTGACCTAAAAAAACAGGTACACATAATTTAAATCAATAACTAGATGTTATTTATACTCTTAAATTTAAATAATACCACTATACAACATATACAATAGTCCCTGCTACAGACATGTGATCAATTAACAAAGAAAAGACCAACAGTGTCCTAATAATACTAGGGACAGTGGTAGCTCAGTGGTTAAGGTACTGGACTAGTAATCTGAAGGTTGCTGGTTCGAGCCCCACCACTACCAGGTGGCCACTGTTGGGCCCTTGAGCAAGGCCCTTAACCCTCAATTGCTCAAAATAAATTGTGTACAGTCATAATTGTAAGTCGCTTTGGATAAAAGCGTCTGCTAAATGTAAATGTAATAATGAAAATGTAAATGTAATAATGTGTTGGGCCACCACTAGCCATCATGACAGTTTTAACAGGTTCAGGTAAGCACAATGCTGCCTAACACATCATCCAGAATTTGCTATTGGTGATCTACTGAGCTAAGTGCAAAGTCCACAGGACACAAAAAACATCTTTTACATCTCAAATCAATTAAACCGTTTAGTGATTCCTTATGCTGGTTGTGGGAAATTATCATTCTGGAAGAGATAACTCCCATCAGGACAGAAATGTTGCATTTGCTAGTCAGAAAAAAGTGTGTATTGATTTGCAGTGATCCTTTCATTATTATTATTGTTGCTGATGTTTCTGTTGTTGCAGGATACACCAACAATTTTGTAAAATCTGTAAAACAATGTTAAAAAAACAGTAACTGCAACACATATCACACGGCCAGTAATAAGAAGAAGAGTATAGAAGAGTAGTACGAAGAGTATAGAAGAGTATAGAAGAGTATACACAAGGAGAAAATAAGCAGAAGACCTGATGGAGGGGCAGTCTAGGCTTGAGACAGGTCATATGCAAGTGTGAAGAGGCACGTTTTAAGATCAGATTTAAATACTGAAAGAAAATTGGACTGTTTGACCAGTGGTGGGAGAGAGTTCCAGAGTCAAGGAGAATTACACATTTTTCATATGTTGGTTTTCTAAAAATATTTGGGTCCAAAATATAATTACCACAACTAAGATTATTTATTTGTTGAAGTAGAGGCATGGTCTAGTAATTTCTGGTGATATACTGTATATAAGTGGTTATGAAGACTGCTGGTCACTGATCTGTGCCCATATAAATAAGGCTAGTTTGATTAAACATATTAAAAAGGAAACACATTTTTGCTGACATTGGTCCAGATAAGGTATGCGACAAAGAATAAATGAATAAAAGAATGAATTAATGACAAAATAAATAAAAGACTTGATGATAAAAGTGAACTGTACTGAACACTTGTGCGCTCTGTACCGAATACCATGATCAGTTATCTGAGCTAACATACTAGCTAAACATGTTTATGAAATTATTGTAAATACAGATTATTGTACTCACCATTTCATCAAGAGTGCAGTTATATTAGGATCCTGAATAAAGTTGAATGTTTTGTTAGGAAGCAGAATAAATGTATAAGTTTGATCAAATGCGTGTGTTTCTGTAGCCATAGTGGTTGTTTTTAAACAGTTACCATGGGAACGCAAACATAGGGAATCGGATTTTAGAAGCTTAAGAGTCGACTCTTAGTTTATAATGCCTGGTATTAAGGAGTCAACTCTTTTTGGAATCGACACCGAGGTTCATTTTTGAAACGATAACAACACAAAACAAATTTGTTTCTCAAAAGAAAATAAACTATTATTATTAATTTATTATCTATCTATCTATCTATCTATCTATCTATCTATCTATCTATCTATCTATCTATCTATCTATCTATCTATCTATCTATCTATCTATCTATCTATCTATCTATCTATTCTATTCTATCTATTCTATTCTATTCTATCTATTCTATTCCTTTTTTTATCTTGTTACACAATTTACTAACATTTTTACAGTTTGCTTGTTTCTGTAAAAGGAATAAAACGTATTATAAAAATATATTATAAGCTTACTTGATAAGTGTTTTACACAGTTTTGACATTTGTGATGTTTTGATGTAAGTAGAAAGTTTTACAGAATGTTCTATTTTGCAGTAAGTGATTCTTTTAGTTTTAAGCATTTAGTTTTAAGCATAGTATTGCCGATCTTTTAATGCTTCTAGTCTGTGTCCAGGCTTATTTTTTAACTTGCTTTGTTATCAATGTTGTGTTATTGTTTTTAAAAGTCAGCTATTAAACCAGTTGATCAAACTTTAAAAAAATATATATATATTTTGTGGAGATGCAGAAGAGACCATTACTTATTTATTTTTTTAAAGCAAGACAACAATTACATTTTGGTCGAATTTAAAAGATCATTTGTTTAAACCAATTAAAGTTTTACATTTTTCAAAAATCTTAAATGTATAATATGCTACTATAATAACGATTCCAATAGTCAAATAGAATATATTGTTCATTTTTTATTCTATATGTCAATTTTTTTTATACATAAAGTAAAGTTTTTTAGGCTCCAGACCAACATTTTAGTGAAATTTAATTTGCTTCTGCAATCTTTAAAACTTATCCAAAATAAAAAGCATTAGGTTAATAGATTACTTTGATCTTTATTTTTAGGGTGGGTTGTGATGAAGGTTAGATAGGTAGGTATGTAGGTAGGTAGACAGATAGATAAGTAGGTAGACAGATAGGTTTGTTTGTTTATTAGGATTTTAACGTCAGGTTTTACACTTTGGTTACATTCATGACAGGAACGGTAGTTACTCATTACACAAGGTTATATTGAACACAGTCATGAACAATTTAGTGTCTCCAATTCACCTCACTTGCACGTCTTTGGACTGTAGGAGGAAATCGGAGCTCCCGGAGGTAACCCACGCAGACACGGGGAGAACATGCAAACTCCACACAGAAAGGACCCGGACCGCCCCACCTGAGGATCGAACCCAGGACCTTCTTGCTGTGATGTGACAGAGACAGATAGGTAAGTAGGTATATAGACGGGTAGGTAGGTAGACAGACACTTCATTGAACCAGAAGGAAATAAAGATAGGCTTTTTTTTTAATAAGTTTGCTTTGTAATAATAATGTAGTGTTTAGTATTTTGTTGTGCTATTACTGCACCCTGATCAATATTGTATATATACAGTGATGTTTTTGTTCACTGTTAATTTGAAATTCGGGCGGCACGGTGGCTCGGTGGGTAACACTGTCGCCTCACAGCAAGAAGGTCCTGGGTTCGATCCCCAGGTGGGGCGGTCTGGGTCATTTCTGTGTGAAGTTTGCATGTTCTCCCCGTGTCTGCGTGGGTTTCCTCCGCGGTAGTTTCGTTACTCTTCCAAACACTAGGTGGTAGTAATGATTCCTACAGCTGTGAGTCACACACACACACGAGTAAGAAAACACAAAATACACGGCGCGGTTATCGGCCACTGTTTTCCATAACATGACATCAGAACATCTCTCTTTATTCCTGTGTTCTGATCATTAGTTAATGGTTTTGTTTGTAAAGTGATTGTAAAGTCTTTATAGAGCATTAATGAGCAATAGAAGAGTGTTATTGAGTTGTACAGTGGTGTCAGTGCAGGATTATGGGTTTGTGTATCCGAGCTGTGAGTTCTGTGTGAGCAGATTAATTCAGGAGGATCAGAGCAGGTATGTGCTGCTTTCATCTGTTTATCTGTTGTTTTTGTTTGGAATAGAAATTAAATTATACTGCAGAAACGTATTACTTGTTTTAAATATCATTATCAGCTCCAAACCCCACCGTGATTCACTTACTTCCACCTCTCACGTTCAGTTAAATACAACAGAACGCATTTACATTTACATTAGATTAGATTAGGTTAGATTAGATTAAACTTTATTGTCATTACACATGTACAAGTACAAGGCAACGAAATGCAGTTTAGCATCTAACCAGAAGTGCAATAAGCAGCAAGTGCAGGATATACAGTGTATCACAAAAGTGAGTACACCCCTCACATTTCTGCAAATATTTTATTATATCTTTTCATGGGACAACACTATAGACATGAAACTCGGATATAACTTAGAGTAGTCAGTGTACAACTTGTATAGCAGTGTAGATTTACTGTCTTCTGAAAATAACTCAACACACAGCCATTAATGTCTAAATAGCTGGCAACATAAGTGAGTACACCCCACAGTGAACATGTCCAAATTGTGCCCAAAGTGTCAATATTTTGTGTGACCACCATTATTATCCAGCACTGCCTTAACCCTCCTGGGCATGGAATTCACCAGAGCTGCACAGGTTGCTCAATTGGGTTTAGTCCATCACCTTTACCTTCAGCTTCCTCAGCAAGGCAGTTGTCATCTTGGAGGTTGTGTTTGGGGTCGTTATCCTGTTGGAAAACTGCCATGAGGCCCAGTTTTCGAAGGGAGGGGATCATGCTCTGTTTCAGAATGTCACAGTACATGTTGGAATTCATGTTTCCCTCAATGAACTGCAGCTCCCCAGTGCCAGCAACACTCATGCAGCCCAAGACCATGATGCTACCACCACCATGCTTGACTGTAGGCAAGATACAGTTGTCTTGGTACTTCTCACCAGGGCGCCGCCACACATGCTGGACACCATCTGAGCCAAACAAGTTTATCTTGGTCTCGTCAGACCACAGGGCATTCCAGTAATCCATGTTCTTGGACTGCTTGTCTTCAGCAAACTGTTTGCGGGCTTTCTTGTACGTCAGCTTCCTTCTGGGATGACGACCATGCAGACCGAGTTGATGCAGTGTGCGGCGTATGGTCTGAGCACTGACAGGCTGACCTCCCACGTCTTCAACCTCTGCAGCAATGCTGGCAGCACTCATGTGTCTATTTTTTAAAGCCAACCTCTGGATATGACGCCGAACACGTGGACTCGACTTCTTTGGTCGACCCTGGCGAAGCCTGTTCCGAGTGGAACCTGTCCTGGAAAACCGCTGTATGACCTTGGCCACCATGCTGTAGCTCAGATTCAGGGTGTTAGCAATCTTCTTATAGCCCAGGCCGTCTTTGTGGAGAGCAACAATTCTATTTCTCACATCCTCAGAGAGTTCTTTGCCATGAGGTGCCATGTTGAATATCCAGTGGCCAGTATGACAGAATTGTACCCAAAACACCAAATTTAACAGCCCTGCTCCCCATTTACACCTGGGACCTTGACACATGACACCAGGGAGGGACAACGACACATTTGGGCACAATTTGGACATGTTCACTGTGGGGTGTACTCACTTATGTTGCCAGCTATTTAGACATTAATGGCTGTGTGTTGAGTTATTTTCAGAAGACAGTAAATTTACACTGCTATACAAGCTGTACACTGACTACTCTAAGTTATATCCGAGTTTCATGTCTATAGTGTTGTCCCATGAAAAGATATAATCAAATATTTGCAGAAATGTGAGGGGTGTACTCACTTTTGTGATACACTGTATACAGTATCTATGATATACATTATTTACAGTGGGTAAATAGCAGTGGTATGAACAAGATCTATGAAGTTAAATATATTATTGAATGTACTATAAACAAGTTCTACAGGAGACTTTTTCTAACCCAGTCCTTTTTGTGGGTCTTTCAGGTCACTTGATCAATTACTCTTGACTGTGCCATGGTCTCAGCTTAAGCTTATACAGATACTGTGTAGCAGCCTGTGTGTGGCTGGGGATAAAAAATAAACTGATATTAACTGATTGTGTCGTCTGATCGTCTTGCAGATGCAGATGCCCTAAATGTGGCTACACATGTGATGTCAAAAATGTGGACTACAGATATAGGCTGTCATTAAAAGTGCTGCGAGGCACAAATATATTTGGCGTGACAGTTTTTGGTGGCTGTTTAAATCCTTTCTTTGGTATCGCTGCTGGAGGTTTGCAGAGGTACTGTATGCTATTCCATCTTTTATTTCAAATTAAAACCTAATCCTTATCACTTTTTTTAATTGTTCTAATTGGTTTGTTAAATTGTTCATGTTTTAGGTTTGTGGAGTCAGAGAAAACAGAGGGACCACACAGTTTACAACAACTACTAGCTAAAGCAGTGGAGGATTGCTTCATTGGAAAATGTTTTATTTTTGGATTTAAGGTATGATTGTGTTTGTATGCTTGTATTCAATTGGATAACTTTAGATCACAAACAAATTCATTAATTAATAATAAAAATGAATAATACATAGTCACATCATGCCAGGTTTTTGTATGCAAAAATTGCAAGAAATTAGTGTTACTAAGAATGGTCAAGAGGACATACAAAATGTGAAGAAACATTCTCAGGTGTGATTTTAAAAGTGAAATCAGCTTTTGATTTTTAATTCATTTTATAATTTAAAAAAGTATAAATCATTTGGGCTGAGCGGCCACATGAACAACGATTGGCCTGTTGTTCATATGGGGTGGGGTATTAAGCCGGATAGGGACTCCTTGTGACTGATGCAACTACGACCTCTGCTGGCTGATTGATGGCTCCTGCACAGAGAGGGGGGGGGGGAAGGTGCGTTGATCAGGGTGTGTCTCTCCTTACACAGGGCTGATCCGCACTAGCACTCGCCTAGTGCAGGTGACAAAATGCATACGGCTGCTGCCCATGTGTCGGAGGGGACATGGGTTAGCTTCGTTCTTCTCAAATCAGAGCGGGGATCAGCAATAGTGGAGAGGAAGCGCGATGCAATTGGGCAATTGGACGCGCTAAAAAGTCCAGAGAAAAGGGGGAGAAAATGCATAAACAAAATATAGATATAAAAAAAAAGTATAAATTATTGGGTAAAAATCGAATCCACAACACAAAAAGTGCACAAAAAGTCAAGGGGTCTAAATACATTCTGTATCTTGCCAAATGCGCCAAAATTCAAAATTATTGTGTGTAAATTTATAGTAGAAGTATAATAAATAATACATTAGTGTCCTTGCTAATTGTTTTAGCTATTGTTGTAGGCATGTTGTGACTTAACAGGTTTCCATTTTTCTTGGTACAGGGAAGTGTTTTGAAGTGATTGTTCTTGTCAATCTGTGGTTTTAGATATTGGGTTGAAAAAACACAGTTTTTTAACGCAGTTTAAAAATGAAACACATTTTAATAAATCGTTCTTCTTGTATCTTTTGCAGCTTTCTGGCCTTGAGACAGAAAGCATCTTACATGGTGAGCGCACTTCTACATTGCCTGATGTGCACTTTGTGGCCTGTCAGATCTTCCCTACCAATGGAGCTTCTCTGGGTCTCACTGTGTTTTCATACATGCGAAACCTTATGCAAGCGTGCACCGACTCGAACTGTCTTCCAAACCCTGTTAATCAGTCAGACCAGAAAGAATCCTCAGTGACCAGCTTTAGCCACACCCTGCCATTATGTATGAGCTTACACATGGAACACAGCACTGAGGGATTAACACACCCATGGAATGAAATATCAGACCTGGACCTGTGCTTTTCTTCAGGAGAAACGAGTGAGTGCTCCTCCTCACTGCAACCCTCGCTGGACAATGCTGAATGCATTGTGTCACAGTACGTACCTCAATCTGACCTGAAAAATGAGCCGTCCTTGGTACTTAAGGGTATAGAAGATACAGACAATGTGCAACATGCAGAGGGGTGTGTGGACATCAGATGTTCCACCTTACATAAGTCCTCTACGTCTGTTAATTTAGATTTATCTCCATTCAAGTCTGGTGTTCATGTGACTGAAATCACAGGATGCAACCACTGGTCCACACCCATTAGAGAGTCTAGTGCATCTAATCTTGAAAAGCCATTTTGCTCAGGTCAGAACAGTTTCACCTTAGAGGATCCTCCTTTATCTGAAAGTTTAGGAGCTTTTCTTAGCCAGAATGTCCTTAGTCCCATAAATAATCACAGTCTATGTAAAAGAGATCAAGTCTTGTCTGCTAAAAAGAAGACCACACCAGTTGTTGGAACGTCACTTTCAATTGAGCCAATGTTCACACCTTTGTCCAACATTACCAATGCAATAAGAGACACAAATGTTAAAAACTCACAAGAACAAGAATATACAAAGCCAAAAAACCCTTCTAAAACTGCTTCAAGAACATCTAGCTCTAAAAATGACCTAGCCAGCAAAGATCTGTGGTTTCAAAATGACCAAATATGTTTTAATAAGCCAACTAACAGCAAGAAGGATCAAGAAAGTTTATTTGAAAGCCAGGAGGATGGATTCAACTGCTCATCAGATCTGTTTCAGCAAAACAGCCTGGACAAAATCAGTCTAGGTGTGGCTGATGCATTTATCTCCTCCACAAATCAAAAGAAGAAAGACTTTGTGACTAAAAGACGCTCGAGTTCCTTCAACTTTGCTCCCTCCCTGCAGTCAACTCCCATTTCTTATCCATATCAAAACCATGCACATAAACAGTGGGGTAAACGGTCACGCTCTCGATGTTCAAGGAAACAAATGACTATTATTACCAATAACAGAGACCTGCAGGAGAATATTGATGTTACTCAGATTGGTTTCACAAAGAAACCTAAAGCAGAACTGAATCAAACACATGGTTCTGATTCTGCTTTCGAAAACTATGAAAGTTCAGCAGGTGGGGAGGAGGAGAATAAACACCAGCCTGAAGAGTCTGCAGCATTTAATGAATGGTCCAGAGATCTTTTTGATCATTCGTTCTAAAGACTTTGAGATAAATTGATGAACTGTTATGTAGTTGATGTAAATAAGATAAACTAAATAAGATAAACTAAAAGAACAGATTAATAACTCTTAAAGAGAAACTATGCTCTGAGGTTTTCCAAACAGAAAGAATATAATTGTTTTGGGATTTTCAAGGACCTGTGTTTAATTTCTAAATAGTGCACTGGTGCCATGTGCAAATGAGCAAAGACTGATTGTATATACAGATAAAATGATACACTTGTGAATTGTGCAGAATTCAATGCGATCTAAAGTGCAGTGATACATTCAATGAATGGTCCAGAGATCTTTTTGACCATTCGTTCTAAAGACTTTGAGATAAATTGATGAAATGTTATATAGTTGATGTAAATAAACTATAAGAACAGATTAATAACTCTGAAAGAAAACATATGCTCTGAGGTTTTCCAAACGGAAAGAATATAATTGGGGTTTTTCAAGGACCTGTGTTTAATTTCCCATTTGCTAATTGTAACCTTGAATTAATTTGTCATGTATCTTTCAAATGCTGTTAGCTGATATACAGTAGTTCCAGTAAGCCATGTTCAGTTCCCACCTGTGGTTGCAGTTTGTTAAGGGTTTGGTGTGTTCCTCTATGTCCATGTGGGCTTCCTCTTAGTACTCTGGTCTCCTCCAACATCCTAAGAACTTTGGAAACTGGGCTGATTGTTCTACATTGCTTTTAGGTGTGAGTTAAGTGAATCTGTGTATTCATGTCCTGCCTTGTGCTCTGTGTTTTTTGGTCGTGTCACACTTATTGTGACCCTTATCAGGACAAAGTGGTTACTAAAGATAAATGAATGATAAATAAATAATAAGATAAGATTCCTTTATTGATCCCCATGGGGGGAATTTGAGTGTTACAACAGCTCCAGTACAGTAAATAGAGTAGCAAAAATGCACAAAAAAAGCTAAGTAGGCTGCTGTTCCCTCCAGTGCCAAGGTGTGAATAATTGTTCAAAATAATTGTTCAAAATGTCCAAATAATTGTTGGGAATTTAAAGACATTGTGTCCTTTCTGTAATAAATAACTGGACAGTTTTACCACAAGAGGCTTCTAACATTTTAATAACATAATGTAAGAGTTAATATGTTTAGAATGTTTGGCTTATTTGTGTTGGTCTTTAGTACATTTGGTTCACAAACTAAAAACTAATGTGAACAATTGTGATTAAATGTTTCTTAAACCTTGTTAGCCATCTTGGAGTGGAGAAAAAATCCTTCTGGTTACATGTTTAGGTTTTGCAAGGCGTGCTTGTAAATCATATGGATTATTCAATGGATGTCTTGTCATTAACACGCATATTGCAATACAGGCAAGATGTGATGAATGAATGAGTCAGTTTCTTAAAAAGACCACTGTAATTATGGAATGTAATGTGAACTGAAAAAGATATTTAAACCAGATCTGAACTGTCCAGACTGTGGTCTTCTCTGTGTTACTGTACTTATGTAAATAATGTATAATAAAAAAACAGGACAGAAAGAATATCAATGCCTTTGACTTTTGGTGTTGGCAAAGATGTTTGAGAATACCTTGGGTGGCACAGAAAGCAAAGAAATGGATCAACCAACATTATAAGTAAGTAATTTATTGAGAAAGATTAGATTAGATTCAACTTTATTGTCATTGTGCAGAGTACAAGAACAGAGCCAATGAAATGCAGTAGCATCTAACCAGAAGTGTAACCTCATTGTTTCTACACTCACTGTACATTTTATCAGCTCCACTTACCATATAGATGCACTTTGTAGTTCTACAATTACTGACTGTAGTCCATCTGTTTCCCTACATACTTTTTTAACCTGCTTTCACCCTGTTCTTCAATGGTCAGGACCCACACAGAGCAGGTACTATTTAGGTGGTGGATCATTCTCAGCACTGCAGTGACACTGACATGGTGGTGGTGTGTTAGTGTGTGTTGTGCTAATATGAGTGGATCAGACACAGCAGCGCTGCTGGAGTTTTTAAATACCGTGTCCACTCACTGTCCACTCTATTAGACACTCCTACCTAGTCGGTCAACCTTGTAGGTGTAAAGTCAGAGACGATCGCTCATCTATTGCTGCTGTTTGAGTCGGTCATCTTCTAGACCTTCATCAGTGGTCACAGGACGCTGCCCACGGGGCGCTGTTGGCTGGATATTTTGGTTGGTGGACTATTCTCAGTCCAGCAGTGACAGTGAGGTGTTTAAAAACTTCATCAGCACTGCTGTGTCTGATCCACTCATACCAACACAACACACACTAACACACCAGCACCCAAATAATACCTACTCTGTGGGGGTCCTGACCATTGAAGAACAGCATGAAAGGGGGCTAACAAAGCATGCAGAGAAACAGATGGACTACAGTCAGTAATTGTAGAACTACAAAGTGCTTCTATATGGTAAGTGGAGCTGATAAAATGAGCAGTGAGTGTAGAAACGAGGTGGTTTTAATGTCATGGCTGATCGGTGTATATATAAAATAGTACAGTAGAGGTCAGGCAGGTCAGGTGCTTGAATCATCAGCGTTTGTGTGGGGGCGGGACTTGAGACACCGTTGTGTTAGAACATGAACGTGATTGGCTAAACTTTGCAGACGTAACCCAGAGCCGTAGATAGAGTTGCGACACTCCTTGATCTCGCCGCCACGCGGTCACGTGGTTCATGTAACCCTCCGATAGTTCCAAACAAACCCGGCGCTGTCATGTTCTCATATGGGACAGGCAGCAGTAAATGAAATATTAAACGGCAAATAATAAACATTTGTACAATTTCTGGGTATTTTCAACTGCGTTTACATTTACTGCATCTGCTTTAATGTCAATTTGGTATATAAAGTGGAAGCTTGATGTTTATAATGACTTGTTAATAGGTCGTTCTTGTTAACACACAGTACATTATATTAGCATACATTACATAATGCGATATCATTAAGTAGTAGAGACAATATACAGTACAGAGATTAAAGTTTTTTTATGTTTTGTTTTTTACATAAACTAATCTCCCTTCACTTTCCTGAGGATTCATAATAATAATCATTTTGGCTAAACACTCATGTCACTAAACCATGTGGCTGGATTCATAAGGTTTACCTGCACTGAAGGAACAGATTGATAAACACACTACCGTACCTTTAAGGTACATGAAAAAGCATTCATTCATCTCTTATTTCATGAGTGATTAATAATTGATTCCTACATGTAATACATTAATGAATTCATTATGAATATGCACTAGTTCATTTTGTCTAATGTAAGTGGTGGACAAGGTACACAAACCATGCAGTTGAGTTAAAGTAGAGATATCCAAGGTAACATATTACTCCAGTAAAAGTAGTAGTAAAAGTAAAAATACTCTTTACCTCCACTAAAGTACTAAACTAAATTTACCTTCAAATGTACTGAAGTATGAAAGTAAAAGTATAATGATTTATTGTGGTTCTAATATTTTATTATCATTTCTGTAACAAGACTCTTGATTAATCAACTCATTTTAGGTGAAAAGACTCGTGTGTCATTAATTAAGCTAAACTGAATAAGCTAAATTCAGTTATACCTATTAATTAAGATAAACATGTAACATTTAGTGCTGAGCAAATGCTAAACAATAACAGTATTAAGTATATTAATGACATTAAATTCATAATTGTTTTAAAACAAAGCAACATACAGCTAAAAATGCTTGATAAGTATTGGAAATGAATGGGGCTCTATGGGTTGTTTGGAACTATACAGAGCTCCACAACCCGGAAGCTGCGCAGAAAAAATGTCCCGCCCCCTTTCCAACGGTTCCCTATGAGAGTGTCGCCACTCTGTTCTCTCTACCGCTCTGGCCTCTAGCAGCTCGAAGCAGCCAATCACGGCGCAGTGACGCAGGTCTGGTATAAAAGCTTTCGAATGACGCATGCAGCCGCAGAAGGAGGACGGACATTTTCCGTCGTGTATCAACGGTCGAGCTGAAGTGAAGCGAGAGAACACGGCAGCGTTTCTTCATCTAAAGCGGCTCCGGAGGGAAAGAATAACAAGAATGGCGACGATATAAATGAACTGTGTTGAGATTTTGGTTTGTAAATACGTCTAAAATCAGCTCAAGCGCGCTGCTGGTGGAACAACACCGGGGCCGAAAGATGTCGGCCGAGGCGGCGGCTCGCGAGGACGCGTGTCGGGAGTATCAGTCCTCTCTGGAAGATCTCACCTTTAACAGTAAACCGCACATCAACATGCTGACCATCCTCGCCGAGGAGAACCTGCAGTTCAGCAAGGATATCGTCGCTATTATTGAAGCGCAAATCGCCAAGGTTTTTATGAAAATAGATTTATTTTGTGTTGTTGCGCAGCCGCCATGTTGTGAAGTTAGATAAGAACAACCGCAGCTGCCTCACAGCTTCACTACAGGCAGGTTTAAATAGGAGTGAATGTAAACTAGACCTAAATACGGTATATCAGGAGTTTTATATTAATATTTTATATCTTTTAAACGTGTAAGTTCAGGGTTCGAATCTAAACACGGCCTGTATGTATGTTGTTGCCACTACAGGCCTCATGTCGTCAACTCGGTAGTCATGCGGCCTGATCCAGGAGTCAAACTTTCTTTCGTCCTTGTTCAACACCCAAGTGTACAAAACAGCACAGAAGTCATTTACTCAGAACTAAAATAGTATTTTAGAAGAAATCATTAAATAAAATAATAATTTATTCATAAATATAAATGAGCAAAAGAACCCAGACAAAGTTATATTAAAGTGAGGCTTTATTATAACTTGTTTATCTTAATGTTTGTATTTTGTACTTAACACTACATTTACATTTTCAGCATTTAGCAGCTTCTTTATCCAAAGCCATTTACAGTACAGTCTACAATCTGAGCAATTGAGGGTTATAAGGGCCTTGCCCAAGGGCCCAACAGCAGCAACCTGTTAGTGGTAAGCTTGAACCAGTGACCTTTTGATTACCAGTCCAGTACCCTAACCACTAGGATATGGCTATGACTACTGAGCCATAATACAGTACTTTTGTTAAAGATTGACCTAATTTATACCATTATTAGAACCGGCATACAGTTAATTTTACATACACTTGCAAGGCTAGAAGAAGAAGAACGAGTTTGTCATATTCTTTCTTCGCATATTCCAGCTTGTTTGGAATGTGGGGGTCAGAATGCAGGGTCAGCCATGGTACGGTGCCCCTGGAGCAGAGAGTGTTCGGGGCCTTGCTCAAGGGCCCGACATCGGCACGGTGGGTAGCACCGTCACCTCACAGCAAGAAGGTCCCGGGTTCAGTCCCCAGGTGGAGAGGTCTGGGTCTTTTCTGTGTGGGTTTGCTCCGGGTTCTCCGGTTTCCTCCCACAGTCCCAAGACAGGCAAGTGAGGTGAATCAGAGATACTAAATTGTCCATGACTGTGTTCGATATAACCTTGTGAACTGATGAACCTTGTGTAATGATTAACCACCGTTTCCTGTCGTGAATGTAACCCAAGTGTAAAACATGACGTTAAAATCCTAATAAATAAACAAACAAGGTTCAAACAGTGGCTCCATGGCGGAGCTGGAATTCGAACTCTCAACCTTTTAGTTGATAGCCCAAAGCCCTACCCACTATTTATAGGTTTAAAATGTACATACAGTAACTTAAATTTTAAACTCCATGCTGTAAAGTTTTAGTGTTGGTTTTACATAGTGGCTTTGCTTTATAACTCATTAGTCTTTACATTGGGAACACTTTTGTACATTTACTTTCTGATTATTAGTACACTTACCTTAATAGCTGACCTATCACTGGCTGATTCAGCTTGTGATTTCTTTATCTATCTATAAATAGGACTTTCCTCATTGCAAAGTGAAAGGAACAATGGTCTCCTTGCCATACTTGGAGTCACCAAGCAAACAACAAGTTGTCTAGGTTGTCTGGTGTTACTCGAGAACATCCATAAACAGGTTTGAGTTTAAGTAGAAGCAGTCAGAACATGTGTAGATGTGTAGTGGAGACCTTTGTGGTTGAATGGGCTAAAAATAGGGGCTGGTCGGTCTTGCACGGAAGCTTTTAAGCGTACGGTAATACACAGCTTACTTGATGGGTTTTCGATTCTTGTAGTACATCTGCTCATCCAAATTTTCATTCAACAGGTGGCAGTTTGGGTTTGTTCTGAATTTGGCAAGACATCAGTTTCACATTCACTTCTTACACAGGACATTTAGACTAGCTCGAACTACACGTGTACAGAGAAGTCACCAGCTGTAGCCCAACGAGGAATTATGATCTTAAGTATTATAAGACCTTATAGAATTTTACAACACACGTGTTGCTGTATGTACAGTTTAAACCAACAAACCTGTCCTTTACAAGTATGTGTAAACTCTATAAAATGTATATATTTCTTAATACTTTCCACAAACACTTGATTAGGTTGCACGACTACCGAGTTGACTTGTTGCGTGTATAGAAACGGACGACTGTAGGTCTCCTCAAATAATCCTGATTAGTTTAAATGAATCTGCCTACTTAAAACCAGTAGACATATGTTATGGTGATAAGTTAAATTTGTCATTAGCCTAAATAGGAGCCTGGCCTAATCTCGTAGCCTTCCTACACTCACTTTATTAGCCTTAAATGTAACTGAAGAATCTGGAGTTAATTTTAATCATTAATAAAATTTACAGAGTTTTTGTATCTTATAGGTCTAGTGATTCGTTAATGTTTGTTATAAGTAATGTTCATTATTTTATTAAATATCTGCATTAGATCATACTAAATTAAACCTGAAATGACTTAGTTTGGTTACGTAGTTTGTCAATAAATTAATTCTAACTTTTCCTACTATTTAATTAATAAATTTAGCTTACAGATTGTGTCCCGTTTGGTAGCAATAAAATTATAAAAGCACTCACGATTATGCTCACCATACTCAGAAGTGTTTGATTGTGTCACAGTATCATAAAGCTCTTAAATCCTGAGAGAATTGCCCATTCAAAATAGTTATTTAGCATTTCTTTAGGTAGTTTTAGTTGTACATACACTACCACTACAGAATCTACAGAATTTTTTGCTTAAGTATATAGTTTAATATGCTGAATATGATTCTTATTGAAACAATTTAGACTTAAAAATTAGCCTGTAAATTTTTGTCCTACACCGATCTAGTTACAGTTAAGTTTTGTTATCAGCGCTATGTCTGGTTTTGGTCAAGATTTTTGCGATCATTAGTGATGCAACTACTGTGCTAAACCAATAACTTCTGGATTAGATCATCGTTTTGACCATGCGATAATCCTGATTAGATTTTAAATTATTTCGCACATTAACCAGTGCATTGAGTAGTGCTTATGCGTTTTTGATGATCTTATGCATTTTTTAACTTCTTTTGCAATTGAAAGCTTTTCCTGGCTATATAAATAAAGAGCTCGATCGTTACCAGCGCTGTTAATGTAAATGTTGGCTTTATAGTTCATGGCTAATAAAGCGTATGATGATTTTAGGTTCCACTTTTGATCCGTGAGATAAACAGTTAATCTCTGTTTTGTATTTGCTAACTGATGGTTCATGGCGTGTTTAGATTTCTGAATAATTTTATTGATTTATTTGTTAATAAATGCTATACAAATGTGACAATAAACAATGTGAAATGTGCTTTTGTCTTTCTTTATCAGTGTTATTTTTGTGAGTTTCAGTTGAAGTGATAGTCTAATGACCTTTAGTCTCAGTTCAACATGTGTGCAGTATTTTTTTCATAGTTATCTGAACAAATGGAAGTAAATGTCTTGAGAACTAGTTTTATGTTTTTTGGGGGTAATATTGGAGCCAAAAATCCACCTCGAGTGGACAAAATCTTTTGCTTAAGAGTGCAGTTTTTTTTGCCAAACTTTTGTT
The DNA here is from genome assembly GCF_030014385.1 of Trichomycterus rosablanca. NCBI lineage: Eukaryota > Metazoa > Chordata > Actinopteri > Siluriformes > Trichomycteridae > Trichomycterus > Trichomycterus rosablanca. The sequence continues at coordinate 26,943,524 of NC_086003.1, read as the reverse complement.
TAAAAATATGGTAAAACAAATCAACAACATATTGAAAGGAAATAAGCATTACTGGTTCATCTTTTTATTTTTTATAAAAGACATTAAAGAGTGACACTTCCAACATGTGTTCTTTAAACTGACTTATCACTAAAATGTGGATGTTCGGCTGACTTTTTTTCTGGAAGACCTTCACCATAAGACTTTCAACCCACCTAAGTAGAGAGGAGGAGGATCGGGTCCCCCAACCCTCAAAACTGATAAACAAATGACTGCAAGATGAACGTTCCAGCAACATGTTTTTCCACTTTCAACATATTAAAAAAACATTTTTTGCCAGCTAATTAAAACTGGAACAAAAGCCTTTTGAAGAAAATTGAGTTTTTTCGATGACATCTTTTAAGGATATTTTTTCACATCAACTTTTTCTTTAACACCAAAAGGACTCAAGTTAATATCACATTGTAACTGTACATTTCTGTCTGTGTACTAAACTTCTGAGTTTTCTATCGCTGTAGGCGCCTCCAGCTGAGAAGCTTCCTGTTATGTACTTAGTGGATTCCATAGTGAAGAATGTTGGAAGACAGTACCTTGACGTGTTTACTAAAAACCTTGTCTCTTCCTTTATATGTGTGTTTGAAAAGGTACACAACTGCTTACAATTGCTCATGATGTAGATGGTTAATGTTTCTGTGTGTCACAGTATTAAATTGTGAACTATTTCATTAAACAGTGACTGTTTACATAGTACATAGTTTTAATTTGTCAATTAAATTAACTATTTTATGCCTGTTCACTAAATCTAGCAAATCTAACTTTATCCTACTATTTAAGTAATAAATTTAACTATGTGTAGTGTAAGTCAGGGTTTAGTTATTTGAGTGTTTTTATTGGGTAAAAACAGACTAGATTAATGTACATTTTAACAGTTTTTTCCCCCCATAATACATTGTTTATTTGATTTTTAGTCTATGTAAATAGTCAGCATCTTTCCCTTCCTGCTCTAGGTGGATGAAAACACTAGAAAATGTCTCTACAAATTGCGTTCCACCTGGGACGAAATTTTTCCTTTAAAAAAGCTGTACGCATTGGATTGTCGTGTAAACGGCGTTGATCCTGCTTGGCCCATCAAGCCTTTACCCCCAAGCATCCATGTCAACCCTAAATTCTTAAAGCAGGTACGTTTACAGAACTATGAAAGCAGTGATTGTTAAACTTCCTGCTATTAAATAAAAACTAAATGTTAATTATTTTACTTCTTTGTTTGCTCAGACTGAGGATTTGCCTCCTCGTCCTGCAGCACCTGAGAAGAGTATAGCAGAGGAACAGGTTATAAGGCAGCAGTTGCTTGCTAAGCAAAAGCAGTTGCTAGAGCTTCAGCAAAAGAAAATAGAACTTGAACTCGAACAAACAAAAGCTCAGCTGGTAAGTTTGTGTGTTTTGTGAGTGATTCTCGGTATAGAAACTCGACCTTCCATTCTTATGATGTTGCCTGACTGCATGCATGATCAGAAAGTATTTAGATTTTTTTAATAACTGAAGTCCTGCATAATGTGAATCACATTCAGAACCATTACAAGGTGGGCCACAGACCTCTTTATATTAGTTGTTTTATTATTACATTTGGACAGAACCTGGCCAGAGCTTTTCTTTATAACGTACATGAATCGGTGACTTGACCCTATTTACGTATATGATGCATTTCAAAATACACAATTAAGCCAAGCTAGTTATTGCTTGCAGTTTTCCAGCTCGGTGTAATGACCGATTTCTTGAGGATTTATTGTCCATCATCTTGAAGATGGGACATTGCCATTCCTATAAAACATTACTGTCTGGATGAAATGCAAGCTTGGATTGTAAATGTAGGGTTTTGGAATTGTCTAAGTATTAAATGTCCAAGAGCTCATTAATGTTATTCCTGTTAGTATTTGCAACGATTATTTTGCAGTATGTACCATGTACGTTCAGAGAAATTGTGTTGTACTCTCCCACATCTTCCAAGTTTCCAACAGTATTTCTTTCTCCCCCAACCCAAGGTTGCCAGCACCACCCACCCTCCAGTCAGTGCTCAGGGCAAGTTTGCTCCAGCACCTGCTGTCCAGCCTGTGCCCACACCACCAGCCAAGTCATGGCTTCCATCACAGGCAGAGAAGCCACCAACCAGAGATCCTAGATTAAACCGATCTCCTGCCATGTCTGTGAATACAAAAGAACATGGAAACTACAAGAAGGAGAGCCAAGGCGCGCCTATCGTTGCAACCGATAAGAAAGGACCTCCACCTGCAGAAAGACCAGCTAAGCTCATGAGAATACCAAAAAAAGACAGCTCTTCAACTGAGGAAAAAAATAAACCCAAATCAGTGTCACCTTTAAGCAGAATCAGTCTTCATAAAAGTAAGGATGTTGAACCTGAACACACAGTGCCCTCAGATATTACTAAAAAAGACCCAAGGTTGCGGAAACAGGTGCCAGAGAAGACTGACACGAAAGAGGAAGAGGTCAAAGAAAAGAAAAAGTCATTCGAAAAGAAAGAGAGGGAAGAGTTCAGCAAAAGCTCCGATCAGCAGAAATCCAGCTCCTTCAGAAGCAAATCACTAAATGGATCTTTAAGCAAACACGACAGGTTTGGGAGCTTTCAAAAACCAGACATTAAAATCAGTAAAGCCAATATAAGAAAACGATCTCGGTCAAGGTCCCGCTCCCCACCTGTGCACTCTCCCAAGCGGAAAGATAGACGATCACCAAAGCGCAGAACAAGAAGCATCACTCCGCCTTCTAAACCGGGAAAGGGGAGGCAGTTAAGCAAACACAGTGAGGACCTCGCACCAGCGTCCGGTATAAAAGAGGAGCGAAACGCACCTAAAAAGAGCATTTCTGAACTAAGGCGGTTAAAAAGACCTCTGGAAGAGAGGACGTCCGAGCACAGAGATGCACCTCCACCGAGAGCATCACCAGTAGATCAGAGAAGCACAAAAGATGTCAAGAAATGGAAGAGTGGATGGGAACCGTAAGTAGTTTCATGCTGCTATAGAAACGTTATTGTGCAGTCGGTGTACGTGCAGTATTCAACATGCCGTTTGAACCTTTCGTTTTCAGTACTAAACAACCTGAGCCGGATTTGTCACACAGCAAACCAGGACCACAGCGGCATAAAACATGGAGCAATTATCAGAGACCGCCGACGCCACGCACGCCGAAACAGCACCGGCTAAGTGTCGATGCCAACCTGCAGATTCCAGACGAGCTTAATTCTGCCAGCAAGAGAGATCTTTTACGGAAGGTGTCTAAAAAGTTTATTTTTTTCCATATAATTAAAGCTGTAAGTTGGAAAAAAAACAAGTTGAGACTCATTAGTTGTGGTTATGGTGGTTTTTTTTATGTTAAATAATACGTATGTCCTTGAACGATTGAAATGAGCGGCGAAAAAAGAAATTATATTTTGTCTATATTGTTTTCCGTTTGGTTTTAGCGTTACACTTAACATTGTTCTGACAGGCAAACAAGTACATACACTGATCAGCCATAAAATTAAAACCACCTCGTTTCTACACTCACTGTCCATTTTATCAGCTCCACTTACCATATAGAAGCACTTTGTAGTTCTACAATTACTGACTGTAGTCCAGCTGTTTCTCTGCATGCTTTGTTAGCCCCCTTTCATGCTGTTCTTCAATGGTCAGGACCCCCACAGAGCAGGTATTATTTAGGTGGTGGATCATTCTCAGCACTGCAGTGACAGACATGGTGGTGGTGTGTTAGTGTGTGTTGTGCTGGTATGAGTGGATCAGACACAGCAATGCTGATGGAGTTTTAAAACACGTCACTGTCACTGCTGGACTGAATAGTCCACCAACCAAAAACTTCCATTCCACTCTTATTAGACACTCCTACCTAGTCGGTCCACCTTGTAGATGTAAAGTCGGAGACGATCGCTCATCTATTGCTGCTGTTTGAGTCGGTCATCTTCTAGACCGTCAACAGTGGCCACAGGGTGCTGTTGGCTGGATATTTTTGGTTGGTGGACTATTCTCAGTCCAACAGTGACAATGAGATGTTTAAAAACTCCAGCAGCGCTGCTGTGTCTGATCCACTCATACCAGCACAACACACACTAACACACCACCACCATGTCAGTGTCACTGCAGTGCTGAGAATGATCCACCACCTAAATAATACCTGCTCTGTGGGGGTCCTGACCATTGAAGAACAGCATGAAAGGGGGCTAACAAAGCATGCAGAGAAACAGATGGACTACAGTCAGTAATTGTAGAACTACAAAGTGCTTCTGTATGGTAAGTGGAACTGATAAAATGGACAGTGAGTGTAGAAACAAGGTGGTTTTAATGTTATGGCTGATCGGTGTATGTCAGAAAAGATACACAATTGTCTATTTTATTTATGTGATTATTGCTCGCTGTATTTTTCCTAACAATAGCATTTTTAAATGTTAGATTAACCTAATTCAGCTCATTTGCTTCTGTCTGAAATGAAATTGCAGTCTGAGCTTAAACTAACTGTAATTTGTGCTTGTGACTGATTAGTTTGTCTTAAACCTACTTCGTGTCTGAGTTTGACATGTATTCTGATCCATTTCACATGCTGAGGATGAGTGTAAAGTTAGCTGTAGGTAGTAATGAATTGCCAGTGAACTCATGCGAGGTCTTGTCACGCTCTGTTTTAGGCTAGCCAAAGACTGAGTAATGGAGAGATATCCCAGGATGAATTTCTCTCGTTCGCTCATAAAATCAGGCAACTATTTCAGTATCAGGATGAAAAACAGCATTCCGATTCTTGGGAGGAATCGAACGATGGTACATATATCAGAAAGAAACCTCATGGACAAATGTCTGATGCTGAGCTCTCCTACCATAACCACAAATCTCAGCTGATAAGAACACAGCTGCAGCGTCCAGGTATTGCACTTTTACACATTTATTTTAGTATCATGTATGATTTTGGCATTTACAGTATAATACAGGATATGCAGTCAATTTTTAGTCTGTAAGATTCGGGTCAGGCTATAAAATTTGGGGCAAATATGTTTAAGCCTTTGCTACCTTAAGTTTCAAATAGTATCTAAATGAAAATAGTAGTTTTATGTAGAATAGTTTGACTATGAAAAGCATTGGCACAACTTAGAACCACAAAAAAAAAAAAGTATTACAGTTATATAACAGAAACATTAATGTAGCTCTGGTAGAATCAGTGGAATTAATGTTTTTTTACCAAGTAAACCTATTTAAAAATATAATCCTGTGCAGGAACACTTCTGTGTTACCAGTTTGACCCCTTGAGTTTGAATCATTTTGCACTGTGAATTTGTCACCTTAAAATGTGTTTGCTATTCTGACATAGATACAATAACTGTCCTTAACTTTGCTATTTATGTTTTAATTACCTGATCCAGAAAATCCTATAGTGTAGTTGGATGTTTTTTTTTTTCCCAGGTAAATGTTAAATTAACGTTGGTTCTGAATTCTGTAGGGAAAGGTGGTCTCCAGTTAGTCTTAAGTCTCTTGGCTGTATAAAGTATAAATTAAATTATTAATATTTACTTCATAGATTATGGTGTAATATGCAGTCCTGTGCAAAAATTTAACATAGCTGGTAACGGCAGTTTATTGGGGTGAATAAAAGACAACATGCATTATAGGGAACTAGCATCTGCACCTTTTAATGCACCATTCATGTGTATTCCGAATGAAGTCTTTTTGCAATATATTTCATTTAGCAAATGAACAAATATGGTGCACAACAATGTGCAGAAAACATTGTGTATTAGTCGCATCACACACGTTTCCTGTAGAGAGAATTTTACCGAGGACAGATAGATACTATATTGATTATAAGGAAATTAAAGATGAAATGTCCAAACGTTTGTAAAAAATCTTTTGCATAAAGACTTATTTTTTATTTTTTTACCCCTTTTTCTCCCCTTTTTAGCGCATCCAATTGTTCAATTAGCATCGTGCTTCCTCTCTGTCTATGCCGAACCCTGCCCTGACAGAGGTGATCGAAGCTAACCCATATCCCCTCCGAAACACGAGCAGCAGCCAGATGCATCTTTGCCACCCACACATTGACGAGTTTGGCGCCAGCTAGCGTTGCATGCGGAGAGACACACCCTAAGGGCACCCTCTCCCATCTCTGTGTAAGCGCCTCCAATCAGCCGGCAGAGAACGCAATCTCATTCTGACAGAGAGAGACCCACATCCGGTTCTTTGTCCCACCCCCCACATGAGCAACCGGCCAATCGTTGCTCATATAGCCACTCGGCTTCGAACCGGTAAAGCAAGGCTGGATTCGATACCACGTACTCAGAATCCAGCCCTGGTTGCAGCACGTTTCTTTTTACCGCTGCGCCACCTGAGCGGCTTGCATAAAGACTTTTTTAAATGATTTTGATCTGTGCCACTAAAATCATTTGAGTTTTACCCAAGTATCTGCTTACTGAACATTTATTGACAAAGTGCACAAAATTATAACATAAAACGACAAAGACTTGCAATACCAAACACAATACAAAAATACAGGACTGATAATGCACATCTAGAACTAAACACAGAAAGGACACTAGACAAAGAACATGAATAAATAACTTGTACAGAATGACCAATGTGTAAACATGGCGTTAAACAACAAACACACACACACACATCTGCTTACTAATTTGTAAAAAAGTTTTTTTTTTTACTCTTAGTTCACCACATTTCACCTCTGAGGGAGAACATGCAACACCACCGACCTCAACAAGACCAGGATCACTTCGGTGAGACTTCAGATGGACACAGGAGAGGCACAGACGTCCATAAATTATTCCCAATGCCTGATGATCCTAGAAGACTTGATAAAGCCACTTCTCGAATGGGACCACCTTTTAGAAATTCCTCTAGTCCAGTTAACTGTGACCGAAACTCTCCACATATGGACGTGGATCAACCTGACGAAGGTGACATCAGTCCCAGGTTTGAAAGTCCGAACAGCGTTCACTCCGGTACAGGTCCAGATCACGATGAGCCGGCAAGTTTGGACACTGTGCAGCATGAAATCATTTCTGGACCTGGCCGAGGTAAACGAGACCTCACTGACTCTCCTGGGCATACACCACCTCACTCTTCTGAAGAGCCTGGCATTCAGATGAGCATGCAAAAGCATGATCGAACAAACATGGCACCACAGTTTGATGGTAACATGAGATCTCATGGTCCACATGAAGGTCCACATGAAGGACCACAGGACCACATAGGGCAGCCAAGAATCGATGGTCTGTCAGTACCTCCTCAAGGCAGATTTGAGAGTCCTGTTGGACATGGACACCCTAGGTATGACGAACCTGGTTGGTTTGATGGCCGTGGACCACAAAGGTTTGAAAGATCTCCACTATTAAAGAACCCGGTTAGGTTTGAAAATCAGCCCATGCCACATGGCCCACTAAGGTACAGCGAGCCTCGTGGTGGCGGAAGATTTGATGGGCCAGCATCAGGACATTTTGATGGTCCAGTGGGACATCAAGGCCCTCAGAGGTTTGACTGCCCAGGACCAATGCGCTTCAATAATCCAGCATCTCAAAATAGATTTGACAGCCCCGCAAGGTTCGATGATCCCCACATGGCACCAGTCCTAAATAATCCTGCAGGATTTGAAGGCCCAATGCTGTACCCCACTGGTATGGCAAACTATGATGGCCCCATGAGACTTGAAGGACCGGGCGGTCAGGGCCAGGGCATGATTCGTTTTGACAACCCAGCACAACCAGGACCCATGAGATTCGAAGCACAACCTCCTGGCATACCAAGATTTGACTCTCCGAGATACTGTGGACCTCAGAACATTCAAAACTCATTCAGACCACAAGGGCAGATGTTGATCGATCACCCACAGGGTCAAGGAGCAATGATAAACCAAGGTGTTCCACCAAGCGGCTTTAACATGAACCCATCTAACGCATTCGATAATCAACCGCAACAGTTCCACATGCAACAAAACGTCCCACAGGCACCAAACTTCAATATGTCGGATCCTGCAGGGTTTCAGAATTCTTACAGGCCTGTTCAGTTTCCTGGGGCTCCTGCAGCCAACCCTGCTCCCCCTGTACGTACCGAATTTTATAGCTTCAGCTTTTTATTTTCTTCCTTTTGTTAAATAAATAATGTGTGATGCCTAATATGTTTCCTGCTGTGTTCTCAGATGGGTGTTATGAATGCTCCAGTTCAAAATTTTATTCCATCGAACCCTGGAACTTTCAATCCACCAAGTAAGATTTTTTTTTTTTTTTTTAGATGTTTTTGAGTTTTGTGTTTACACTCTTGAGTGTTTATAACATCATGATTCCACAGACGACACTAATGAGATTTGTTTATCAGGTACCCAGTTTATTCAGCCTGAGAGTCATCTGGGCCAGATGGATGTGAATGACCTGATGGCTAAGCTCATAGGCAGTGGGATCATTAAACCAACACAATCAGACTCAGGCTATGGTGAGTATTTCATGTTTGAAATACTGCATATTCAAGATTTAATATAATTGCACAGTGAAAGGTGTTTATAACTTTCTGAGCATCACAGACAAGTCCAACTATGAATAAGCTATGATTAACTGATTGTATACACTACAGCAAAAGATAGACAAGTCCTACAGTGGGTAGCACTGTCGCCTCACAGCAAGAAGGTCCCGGGTTCTTTTCTGTGTGGTTTGCATGTTCTGCCCGTGTCTGTGTGGGGTTCCTCCGGGTGCTCCGGTTTCCTCCCACAGTCCAAAGACGTGCAAGTGAGGTGAATTGGAGACACTAAATTGTCCATGACTGTTTGATATAACCTTGTGAACTGATGAATCTTGTGTAATGAGTAACTACAGTTCCTGTCATGAATGTAACCGAGGAGTGTAAAACATGACGTTAAAATCCTAATAAACAAACAATTATCCAAAAAAGACTTATATTTGCTGACGAAACACCATGCCAGCAATTATGGGTTAAGTAAAGTCTTTGCTCAGGGTCTGAACAGTGGTAACTCGGTGATAATGAGGATTGAATCGGCAACTTTCTGATCGCTAGGGCAGTACATTAACTGTGGAACTCCCATTCTAATTAATTATCTGGGCTATGTAAACAATCATGTTATTGTTTACAATTTGTGAAAGACAGGAAAGCAAATATTCAGTCCTTACTGTGTTGTTTTAGCTTTGAAAAGTCTCAGTTAACCTGGTAGCTGGTGGTTAGACTTAATGCATTGTTAATGGAGGAAAAAATACTAAAATTTACTTCCGTTATTAATGTGCAGTCACTAATCAGCCTCGTCAGGAATAGTCATTCATGTCGAGACGTGTGAATACAAGAAACGCCTGTTATACCTCTTTTGTTTTGATCTCAGAGTCCACAGTGGGAACACAGTCTCAGAGTCAACCAGAAGATGAGCCAGATGAGGAGGAAGAACAAGCCGAAGACGAAAACCTTCCTGATATGACCAGCTTCTTATATGACATGAAACAGTGTGTTGATCTATTCAGAAATCTGTTTGTTTATTAAATTGACATTTCTGTATAGTGTCGAGTTAGTCATACAGAATTTAACCGTTTCTGACTTCTGTTTTGCCTAACAGGAGACATGAAAGTGTCATCGTTAAACTGTACACTGGAATCCAGTGTTACTCGTGCGGGATGCGCTTCACTGCCTCTCAGACTGATATTTATGCCGATCACTTGGATTGGCACTATAGGCAAAACCGCTCTGAGAAAGACATCAGCAGGAAAGTAACACACAGACGCTGGTACTACAGTCTGACGGTAAGCTTCATGTACAGGTTCAAGTTATTATGGAGTCAGTTTTTTCCCCAGTTTTCTTAAGACTTTGGGTTAACGACTGATTTTTTTTTTAGGACTGGATTGAATTTGAAGAAATTGCTGACCTTGAGGAGAGAGCAAAGAGCCACTTCTTTGAAAAGGTTCACGAGGAAGTAGTTCAGAAAACTCAGGAAGCAGCCAAGGAGAAAGAGTTCCAGAGTGTTAAAGCAGCTCCAGATGTTGTAAAGGAAGTAAGTGTGTTCAGACCTTGGGCACGGATTGAACTAAGGATGCATGAATACATTATTATGTTTTAGTTAGTCAGATCTCTTTAAATAACCAGTTTGACCACCAGTTACTTTAGACAGGCATCATCACTCTAGATAAAAATGCCCCTACATCAAATTAATAAATTCCAAACCACTGCTCCATACTTACGGCAGAGGCTCGAGCAATACAACTAGCCATGGACCACATTCAAGATAACAAGCAGCTCAACTATTTAATCTGCACAGATTCAAATGCCTGTTTACAAGATTTAGCATGGCATAGTTCCACACACCCAATAACAGCAATAATAACCGCTGATAAAGCTCAATACCCCAAGAAACGATGGGAGCAATGTATAATACACAAGATGGACACACCAAACTGACCTATACACACCTGCTTAAAGGAGACCAGGCCCCTACTTGCCCCCTCTGTAAATTAAGAACTTCTGTCAAACATCCTCTACTCATGCCAACAAATGAACACAATCAGAACACGATTCTACAGTACAAAGAAAATGCTTAAATTCTTGGAATCACTTGCAATTACGCCATATAAGTTAGACCCTCACAGTCACACAAACACTCTTAACCACCATACGTACATAGAGGGGAATATATACTGTATATAAGACCCACTACCTTGACGTTTACATAGTCTATTAGTTAGCCATGATGATAGCCATTGTAGCTGGCAAGGCGTTAAGAATTAAACAAACAAAAACATCAAATTGATTAAATGCAGAGACATTACTAGTTTTAAATGATCAGTGCTACCTTTGTTTTTTTAACAGTATTTACATTTTATCACAACACAACACGTATCATTACACACATTCTTTTGCTTTGTGTCTGGCTTTAGTTTTGTGAGATTTGCCAGGAGCAGTTTGAGCAGTATTGGGAGGACAACGAGGAGGAGTGGCACCTGAAAAACGCCATCCGAGTCGATGGAAATGTAAGTGCATGTTTTAAGAAGACTTTAATTAGCAGACACTTGGGATTGTAATAAAGGGTGTGAGACTGACTCTTCTCTTACTTCTTTCAGACGTATCACCCGTCGTGTTATGAAGACTACAAAAATGTAAGTGTGGAAGAATAACACTGCATGTTAGGATGTTTAATCTTGATAATCCTGGAATTTTAAATACCCAAGGTGTGCCACAAGCTTATGTGCTTCTTATGTATCTGCCAAGTTGCACTTCTGCCTAGATGCACGTCCATGTGCCTCCAGACTGGTTTTTTTATTTACATCATTGATCGCTTTCCTACTCCCATCCACCAAAATGAAAGTAGACTAATTAAAGTGAAGAAATAAAAACACAAAGATTTGTGAAGCTGCAGAACATCTCACTTTTTATTTCATCACTGTTCTAGATGAATAGGATTTTGAAAATCTTATATTGTTATAATAAAGTCTTCAGGAACCTTTCTAGGAGATTTAAATTCATTGGTTTGCATGAACCACACACTAGAAAACACTGGTTTAATTATTTAATTATATAAAAATTATGTAAGGGTTAATAATCTAAAGAATTAATTATTTAAATGCCCTAATAATCCAAGTGCAAAAGTGTTTAATTCCCAGCTTTTAAACACTACAGTTTTTTTCCCCATCCTCCCTTTAAATGCAAGTTTGGTGTGACAAAGAAACAGACAAGACCAGGCTTTCAGTTAACTGACAGTTTAGATTATTGGTATTTACCCAACAATGCAACATTCACCCAATAACGCGTGCAACGTGTTAACAGGACACTTCTCTACAATTTAGGTTTTTATTTGTGCACATCTTGACGTTGGCAGACACCAAGTCAATGGTCTGTGCACCTAGACAAATGTCAATATGCAGATGCCGAAGTATAATTCAGCAGAATAATTCATTTGTTGGAAAATGGGTTCTCTTCTTGTGCCCTAAATTCAAACATACTTACTCCCTTTTCTCCTTCTTTTTCAAACACTAACACTACAGACCTCTTCCTTTGTGGACGCCACACCTTCACCCAATAAGATGCTCACAGAGAACCCTTTAAATGCTTTTATAAAACAAGAAAGAGAGGGTGAGGACTCGTGCTCCAGTATTAAAGAAGAGCCAGCTGAGGAAGCCACCGGTGCTGTAACGGTAAAACAGGAGGTTCAGGATGATACAGAAGGAGAATTGAAACCTAGTGCAATCCCATTTTAAACGCTGCTGCTTTAATCACCTGCCGCGGTTACTTTAGCTGAGCTTTGAGTTTTCTAAGAGAAACTATTTTTCTTACCCAGGACGGCTCTGAGGCGGGGTCCTCAGCTATACGTTAAATACATTTTTGTATTTGTAATTGCCTGTAAGTTTCAGGCGTCTCTTGCTGTGTAAATATAAATCGAAATGTACTTTAATAAGAGATGTTGGGGGAAAATGTGTGTGATTTAATTTATAAATAAAGAAAAATATTTTTTGGTATTGCTTGTGTTATATTGATCTAAAGTTTTGGGTTTATATCCTCCAAAAAAATGTTCTGTTCTTCGATGAGACGTTTGTACAGATTTAAGGAATGGACAGAAACGACTAACTGGCTGCAGGTGGCACGTCGGATTTTCTATTACGTCCAGTTACTTTGAAGCATTTACTAGGAATAAAAAAATACCTGCTTAACCTAGATGTGTGAATGTCAGACCAGCTGAGTTTACTAATGATTTGGTTCTGATTAATGTTTAGTTTAAAAAAAGGACATTTTTGCGAAGGTTAAAATGACAGGTTTGTTTAAAGTTTTGAATTTTCAATAAAGTGAATCCTAAAAAAAAAAGTCTTTGTGTGTAAAGTGATTAGTGTGTGCTTTTTGATTGTTTAAATTTGTGGGTTGCAGCATTTAACCATAAATAAAGATTTGTTGTGATGGATTCATGTCTTTTTGTTGTTTTTTATTACTACATTTGTTTGTTAATTCTTAAATCTGTCAGCCCCACAAAAAAAAGACAAACTATAAAAAGTTTGGTGTGTCACTGTGGGCATGGTCCACGAAACCACGAAAGAAACTCTTACACAAAACACGACAGTTTTAACCTACCAGTCAGCCATAAAATATAAAATGGACTAAAATATAAAAACAAGATCAAATAGAAACTTAATACCTATTTTTTTGCCATTAAATGACCCATATGTGTTAAATATGGCGTTAAAGCCTAAATAAATTGGAAATAGATCCAACTTAATAACATATCTTAAGGGTGGCTCAGTGGGTAGCACTGATGCCTCACAGAAAGAAGGTCCTGGGTTCGATCCTTTCTGTGTGGAGTTTGCATGTTCTCCCCGTGTCTGCATGGGTTTCCTCCCACAGTCCAAAGACGTACAAGTGAGGTGAATTGGAGATACAAAATTGTCCATGACCGTTTGATAATAACCTTGTGAACTGATGAACCTTGTGTAATGAGTAACTACCGTTCCTGTCATGAATGTAAGGCCAGTACTTTAACTACCTACCACTGCCCAACAAGTCATCTTGCTCTAACTCTGCCCAGTCCCAGCTGTTATGATAAAATTAGAAGCTGGAATCTGAAATGTTACATTGATTTGATCGACTGTATTTTCTGCTCTATTATTTCCTGCTCCATTATTAAGCTTTAAAGCCCGATTTAGGGGTTGTGGACCATAAAATATAAACTGACCAATGTTTTGCATCAAATACATGGTTTAGATAATTGATTGTGGTTGTTAAGCAGGGCTGGGATGTTCTGTAGAATGAATGGCATGTTTATTAATGGCATCAAGAAAAGGTCCTTTTACAGACATAAGATTGGTTTAATATTTTAATCATGTACAGGTTATAAAAAGTAAGTACAGAAGAACTTTGTACAATGCAAGAGTACATAACATGAATAAACAAAACAAACAAACCAAAAAAAAATAATGAGACATTTCTTTTACTTCCATAACCGATAGAAACCAAGAGCAATGGCCAAACAGGAGAAGACGCAGGCTGGGGAAAAACAAATGAATAGTAGTTATTAAAGGTATTTGTATGCGAGTACCTTTATTATCATAAATACAGGAGTTAAGATCAGCACAGTCAGTCCATATTATAAATGTATTAACATTTCCTGTATTTGCTCAGTATATAGAACATAACCATCAGTCTGAGCAGCTGAGAGTAAAAACCACTTCTAATTATACTTGATCTTACCATTTATTTCAAATGTTAATTAAGCAGACATAACTTAATAAATAAAATACAAGACTACCTGACTATAGATGGGGCCAAAATTGTATACATAGTTCAACCAAAAAAAGCTATAGAAAGTTATTTTGTAGACTAAATGTATACAGACATCAAGAGATGAATATGGAAGTCACTTTTAAACTTCATACTAGGGCTGGGCAGTATGACCAAAAATTTGTATCACCGGATTCTGATGGTTTCACGGTATATCATGGTATGTTTTTTTCTGTACAAAATGACACAACATATGATGGAATCAGTACGTGTGAAACCGTTGCAATAAATACAATTTTATTGTGTATTTAATATTTAAGTATTGTACTCCTAGCTCTCTCTTTAACAAATAAAACTATGTTTGCAAACTCCACTGTACAACTTGACCACAGGTCTGTTGTAGAAAAGTGGACGACTTTAAATCTCTGCGATTCTAGTTCACTTAATCTTTGGTTTAGTGACTGACCTGAAGTATTTTCGCCCCATAAGACAGACCTGGAATCCAGTGTTTTAATTATTGTGTTGTGGATTATGTTGTGAATAATTCTTAGTGAATTAGTGAGGTGAAGAGTATTGTAAATTGTAAATGTTACTACTTGTCTGTGTAAATACTTGTAAATATTGAGTGGGCTGTTTATGTGGGTTCAAAAGAGCCAGGAGGGGGTAAGTGCCATTTTGTTTGTAACCTTTTTCTCCTGGTTTTGTGTTTAGTTTTGGGAGTCAGGGTAGAAGCCTGTTTTTTGTTTCCTTTATTCTATGGTTAGGTTAGGAAGAAGTTTTGGGTTTAAAGTTAGTGTGGGTATTATTTTGGCCTTGCTTACCCCTGGAGAGATAGCTTGTTTTGTCTGTATTTTTGTATCTATTATGAAGCTCAGTTCAGTGTGAAACTGGTGTGTGTAATTTTGGTGCATGAGATACACAGATACCCTAGGCTGGTGTGTAACACTCTGAAGCTTCTTTCTCGACTGTTTATAGAGAAATATTATCTGATCTGCTGCCTACTGAAGCCTACAGCTGTTGTATTAACTGTGCTATGGCAGTATTTGAAAAATCTATACAATATGAGGAATCAAAGACGGTATACCGAATGTACCGTTATACCACCCAGCCCTACTTCATTCTACACACTGCTACCATAATTTCAAATAAGTCCATAGATATTAAAGTGCTATTAAAGTGTATTTCCTTTTTGGCCAGTCTGTATATAAAAATTTACAGTTTTGTGAAATGTTATTGCACCATTTTAAAAGTCCCAAGTTTAATGTCCTGAAATGCAAATACAAATGCTGTGGGGAGAATTAAAAAGAGCAAAAATATACCTAAAAACCCTAGCAGCGTGTTTGATTTAAAGCACTTCTGCAAAGAGAAGTGGGCTTGAATGGTTTCACAATGATGTCTGATAATATTGTGAGTAATCGTAATCGTGATCATGGTTAAAATCTATTATTCATGCAGTATTACTACCATTTTTAGCTTCTACGTACCTGCAAGATATCGTATCGTCTGTAGTTTCAGTGAC
The DNA here is from genome assembly GCF_030014385.1 of Trichomycterus rosablanca. Taxonomy (NCBI): domain Eukaryota; kingdom Metazoa; phylum Chordata; class Actinopteri; order Siluriformes; family Trichomycteridae; genus Trichomycterus; species Trichomycterus rosablanca. Next base: position 26,927,792 of record NC_086003.1, on the reverse strand, counting down.
TCCAGAAGAGTTTTTAGTGAAGCCACTTGGATGTCGATTTTCTTGTTGGTTTCTATTGCGCTGCTTTCAACGTCAGAATTCTACACACAGCAATACATACAAAAGATATTAAATTTTTACTGTTTCTGTTCTATATTTTATTCTGAGAGGATTATAACAGTCTTTAATGATTATTTTAGCCCAACATGTTAATACACATATATTACATGCTGGCTAAATTAGACTTGAAGATCCAGTACAAAACTAAAAAAGTATACTGACTGCACCCTTTTCTCCCAATTTAGTGTAGTCAATTTGTCTCCCACTGCTGGGGGACCCCGATTTTTTACGGGTTGATGAGAGTACATTGCTGCTCACGCCTCCGACGACCCACGCGCAGCCCTTAACGGAACCCTTCTCCACCAATGCACTCTGCACAGGCGCCTCTATCCACCAATCAGGGTCCTCACACAGCGTCTGAAGACCCCGTCCACATAATCCGGTCATCCCTCGCTACAGGCACTGCCAACCATGCCCGCTAGATTCTTGAACGCAGAGTCTTGAACCCAGGAGTTCAGAATCTCGGCGCTGGTGTGCTAGTGGAATATCGACGCTGTGCCACCTGGGCGCCAAAAAGTATACTTTTAACAACACACACGTCTACATTCTGAACTACTGGGCAAACTATTTTAACTGAGTTATAAAACATGAGAATGTACCTTTTTATAGAACTCTGTGTTGACCTCCATTAGCTTTTTCTCTTGCTCTGTGAACTAACAAATAATACTTAAATTATGTCTACAATTGATAATTTTACAATATCAACCTTATAATGTGTCTTTTTTGCTAATAGAATCCTGTATAATCAATACATACCATGTCTGTTACTCTACTTCGCTCGAGATTAATATCCAACTTCGCATCAGCTTTGATTTTTTGACTTTCCTCCTACCAAAGAAACACATGGCGCATTAATGCCCTCCTAAATTCTGACAGCAATACAGCAGTCCAGTATTGATAATACATAAAGTATTTTACTCACAAGCAATCTATTCTTGATCTGTTCCAGTTCAGTTTTCATTTTCTAAACATTTAAAAATGAGAAACAGAAAACAATGAATTTAAGAATTCTGCAACATGATGCTACAACTTTGTAAGACAGTATACACTGACTAGACATAACATTATGACCACTGACAGGTGAATTGAATAACACTGATTATCTCTTCATCACAGCACCTGTTAGTGGGGGGGATATATTAGGCAGCAGGTGAACATTTTATCCTCAAAGTTGATGTTAGAAGCAGGAAAAATGGTTTCCCAAGGGCCCAATTGTGATGGCTAGACGACTAGGTCAGAGCATCTCCAAAACTGCAGCTCTTGTGGGGTGTTCCCGGTCTGCAGTGGTCAGTATCTATCAAAAGTGGTCCAAGGAAGGAACAGTGGTAAACCGGTGACAGGGTCATGGGCGGCCAAGGCTCACTGATGCACGTGTGGAGCGAAGGCTGGCCCGTGTGGTCCAATCCAACAGACGAGCTACTGTAGCTCAGATTGCTGAAGAAGTTAATGCTGGTTCTGATAGAAAGGTGTCAGAATACACAGAGCATCACAGTTGCAGAACTGTTTTGGCAGCAAAAGGGGGACCAACACAATATTAGGAAGGTGGTTATAATGTTATGCCTGATCGGTGTATGTTTTAGCAATTCCAGTCTCATGGTGTCAGGCTTCATGCTAAAACTTGTGAGGCTTGTTGCACAGTGGTGGGTTGGAACAAAGTTGTACCAAGATGACAAAAAATTAGACGTATTTTACAACTTACAGCATTTTCTGATCGCAAGTTGGCGAATTCACTTTTTTCCAGAATAACCATGTCCTTTCTAATGGAGTCCAGATGAGACATGATTTGCTGCAGTGCGATTTCCTGTAACAGAAAGCCGGTCAGTGAAGAGCACTGATAAATAGGGATGTAACGATGCACCACAAGACAGTTAAAAATCGAGCCACATGTGCCACGATTCGAATCGGTTATTCATTTAAGATGAATCGATATTCACTTTAAACAGCAGAGGGCACTGGCGCAATTCACCTCGCCTGGTTGACGGCACTTCACAAAGTTGCCAGGTAGGGGATACTTTCTTTATTTGTATTATTCATTTATTTATATAATGTTGGATTTGTTTTAAATTTTATTTCAGTTTTTTTTACACAATAAGCATTATTTGGCATAGTTTGTACCTACCTCAGAAATAAAAGAGCATTCATTATTTAGATAAATAAAAGATAAGCACAAATACAGTATTTTATTTTTTAAGAAAAATAATAAAAGGAAACTTTGTCATAATCTGTCTTCAATTTCATTTTGTTTAAAAAAAAATCAGGAAAAAATCATATCGTGAACCCAGTATCATGAATCGTATCGCATCGTGGGTAGAGTGTATCTTTACATCCCTACTGATAAATAAATACCTGCATGGCGTGTTCCTGTGATGCACATTTGAATGATTTAATGTTGAACCCTCTAAAATACCTGATGTGCTCCGGTGACCATGTCTCTGTATACAATGTCCATGTTGGATGTTGTCAGAGTCACCAGTGCATTGACAATCAACTCTGCCTGTTTGTTTTCAAATCCTAAATGCAAAAAAATCAACAGGACAAACTGTCACACATGATAAATTAGGAAAGAAGTGATAACGTTTGCTGCACATACCATTAGATTCTAGTTCTTTTACAAGTGCATGGCTATCGAAAGTCAGTTTTCTTTGCTCCAGAGGGGTCAGCTCTACTTTTCGGACGTCATACGTCTTTATAACGCTAGTCGCATGGAACTCTAATGAAAATAAAGAATCATTATTAAGTAATGTTAGTATGCAATGTTGTTTATTAACAAATATGACAGAAAAATGACAGATAAACATACGTCTGATCATCGTTTGTTTCATCTGACTACAAAACCTGTCTATGGTATCAGCAACCAACTTCAGTCAAGCTTAAAACAGCCTTTAAACCCATGACAATGTAATGTGCACTGCAGACACTGTAACCCATGTTCAAACATTCACACTTTCAGCATTTAGCAAACGCCTTTTATTCAAAGCGACTTACAGTACAGTGACGGTATACAGTCTGAGCAATTGAAGGTTAAGGGTCTTGATCAAGGGCCCAACAGCAGCCACCTGGCAGTGGTGTGGCTTCAACTAGTGACATTCTGATTACTAGTCCAGTTTCTTATCCACTAGGCTACAACTTGCTTGTTTGCATACATGTATGCAGCCTCAAACAGCTTCTTTTTACCGACCAGCAGTGGATTCATAGAGAGTCCAAACATGTACAGAGGATAATGCTATGCACACAGTATTCCTTAAGCAGATAGTAGTTGTCACTGTTGCAGGGCCATGATTTCCCACTCACTTCTCACAAGATCTTAATGCATGTCTGTGGGAATTTGTGCCCATTCAGTCGAGAGAACATTTGTTTGGCTGGGCACTGATGTTGGTCAAGAAAGCCTCAGTTGATGTTCCAGTTCATCCCAAAGCTGTTTAGTGGGACTGCAGGCCACTGGAAAACTTAAACTGAGCTTTTGTTCATGTCTTTATAGAGCTTGCTTTGTGCACAGGGGCACAATCATGCTGGCACAGAACAGGGCATTCCCCAAACTGTTGCTGCACAATCGAAAGCATATAATTTCCTTTATAAAGCTGATTTATCACGCCTGTTAGCAACTGTTGTGGCTGAAACACATTAATCCAAAGATTAGAAGGGGTGTCCCAAAACTTTTGTCCATATAGTGTACCAGTTCCTTAAAGTACCATGGTAAGGCAGTAATAACTAACAGTAAAATCTAGTACATTCAGTAAACCTAATACATAAACATGATCCACTTTACCTCGGAATAAAATCGGATGAGGTCGGGCATGTTGTCTGAACTGAACAGTGCAGTTCCTGAGCAGGAATGATCCCCAATGCAACATCATCAAAACAGTCGATTTACTTTCGAATCGTTATGAAACAATCAGCAAATATAACAGGGTGTGCAAACTTTCCAAACTTTAAGATAATATAAAGACCATTAAAGACTGTAAATATTTACAGACTTCTAATATATCTTCTCACAAGACGCATTGGTCACGAATCAGAATTACTTGCATTAGTTCAATGTTACAGCAAGCATTGCTGTGTTGTGATTGTATCCCAATAAGCTACTTTTGTCCTCTACTTATGTGCACTTCAAACTGTTATTAAAAAGTAAGCCTATGCTGCCTATCTAGTGCACTCTTTGTATGCTATTTTGCTATTTGGGACCAACTCAAAAGAGCGTTTATTCGTCATACTTGCGGAACCTGTTTGGTCGTGTCCGAAAGCACACTCACGTACTAGTGCACTACCTAGTTGTTTGCGAATTTGTACTCAATAGTTTTGCTTGATGCAATTTTAGGACTTTATATTGAAGTTAAAGTACAAGCAGTTGAGTTTTGGTCAATTAAAACGTAATAACAACAATACAGAGTACAGGTGGTCCACTTGGGTTGCTCACTATCTAGTGAGTTAGGGTGCGATTTGGACGCAGCCATATTACCAACGCTAGCTGCTATGGCTGCTCACATTAGCCAAGGATGGAGCTGGTTTCTCGCCCTGGCTTGTGGAGTTTCCTTCCTGAAATGTCTTCTAATAAATTCATAGTAAGTGAAATCCAAAATACTGTACACATGAAAGAGCTAAACTGTGTTTGAAATGATTTTGCTTTAGTAAACGAGCTTGAAACGGTGGTTTGTTTGACTTCACTAGAGAGCAGTTTGAACAGGTTGAGGTGTGGGAGCAGTGTTCTGTACTTATTATATTATTAATTGAGTTTCTATTGATCATGTATATGTTATGTAAAATAATAAATCCAACACTGATGCAAACTGTCTTTTTTTTCCTAAACCAAAAGGATAATCAAGGATAAAGTAAACTACATGAAACACTGTGACTTTACTGTACAGGGTAACTGTTTAAAAACACTGTTTTTGTTAAATGTTTTTACAATTTAGAAATTACACATTAATACATAACTAATAATACCCATTTGTAAAATGATTTGTGTATTGGCAGTCCTGTAGCAATATACTTGTCAGTTTAGAGTACAGTAATATGACAATGCCATTCCTGTAAAGCAATACATTCACCTTCTAAAGCACATTTCTGAGCACTGTGATTAAGACAGTTGTAAGTAATTTTATTTACTCTATATATTGCAACTTGCTTATTCAGTCTTTAATCGTTTATGTATCTACTATAACTATTTGATCCTGAATAATGTCTCTGTGGTGCAACACACAACTCATTCATTCTATTATTTGCCTACACATAGAGGCAGTTTAAAGTAGCCAGTCCACCTACTGGCATATTACTTAAAGTAAGTAAAGTTATAATCATAAGTAGAGTTAAGTAGCTGTCTAATCTGTGCAGGCATCAGTTGGATTTTGCACTTGTAATTGCCGTGTTTTAGGGTTTGCAGATTTCTTTTTAAGGAGCAGCACCAAATGTAAACCACTGTTTACAGTTTATGTAATTGTGTTCATATATTAAATATAAAGTAACTTAAATTGGAATACATTGTTTAAAAGTATTTGACAGATATATTCCTCATCTATACTGGGGTACAGTTGAGGAAAATGATTAATATATTCACTTTTATTAATAGGTACATAATCTGTCATTTTTGTTGTTACAGCCACTCTACAGATTTCGAGGTACATCGGAACTGGCTGGCCATCACTCACTCATTGCCGGTTTCAAAGTGGTATTATGAGGTTTGTGTTTACTTTAATTAATTATCCCATTAAACTTACCTACACTGGTAATGCTACCAACTTTTAATTACCATAAAGTAATTGCACAATCTGAATAAAATGTTTGAGTTTAGAGTTTTCTAAATGTTTGTTTACAGGCCACGTCTGAATGGACGCTGGATTATCCTCCCCTGTTTGCTTGGTTTGAGTTTGGACTGTCACACATCGCCAAGTACTTTGATCCACAGATGCTGGTTGTGCAGAATCTGAATTATGCAAGTCCAGCCACAGTATTGTTCCAGAGACTTTCCGTCATTGTGACTGACCTGATCTTCATATATGCTGTTAAAGAGTAAGATCTCACAGAAGATTGAATGTTATTGCATTCTCTGTTTTTATATCTAAAACTATTTAGATATAAAATGTGATATTTATTTTAAAACAGCACTTTAACAATTTTAAACTTGTGTTCTGTTTTGCATTGTTCTTAGATGCTGCAAATGTGTTCGGGAAGACAAAGGAAAGGATCTTTTGGGAAAGCCCTCTTTCATCCTGGCAACGCTGCTGTTATGGAACTTTGGACTCCTTATTGTTGATCGTATCCTTAATATAAATACCATACTTAAATATGAATGCTTTACAGTACTTTCTTCCTAGTAGTGAAGGCACCATTTTAAAACACTTTCAAATAAAAGTGTTTTTACTTAAAAAAAAGTAATAAACAAAAAATTGTAATTCCAATTTTAAAATAAATGTAAAAAAAACAATCCCACAATTGCACAAAATTATTATTGACGCTATTTTGCTGATGGGTACATTGCCAAATTGCATTTAACATTCCAAAACTCATTGTAACTAAAGCAAGTATGAATTTAATTTAAAATCTGATTGTAATATTTACTATCCCAGAATAAATTTGAATATTGATAATAATTCAAAATTTCACTTTATTAATACCATGAATGTTGAGTATTTAGGTACTGTGTTTATAGTGTTCCAGTTTTAGGCGTCACAGAGGAGTTAAATTTCCTGATTGCTCGTAAGAAGTTGATTCCATTTGTGGTCCTTGAATAATCTAATGTAGATATTCATTTCCAGTATAACGGCTTTCTTTTTGGAATTCTTCTGCTGTCTGCTGCAAGACATTTTCAGGTGTGTCATTATTTCAATTGTATATTTAGATATATAATCTGTAATATTCTGGCCATAATGCCACACAAGTTACACTCCAGCGTACTGTGATGCTCCAACCGGAGTCAATTAAATATATAAAAAAGTAAATGTATGAATTAAACACTCTTATTAGCTTATCTGCAACAGTTTAGACACTTCAGTAAATAGAGAACTGTTTCTAGTTTCATAAGAAAACTGCAGCATTTTCACTCTAAAGACGATCTAAAGAATCTAAAGGCCCATCGATGGGACGCTGCAGGTCAAACCAGACAAAACTACGTTCACTAACTTTTATTTACCAGCACAAGTACATCTTTTTATCGCAGATTAAAGATTTCCTTCCAAAATTACAACAATTCACCCATGCAGAACGGGCAAGTGTAAATAGAAGAAAGCTGCTGGGTTTGCTGGGTATCCTACTGGGTATTAATGACATTTGTTAGAAAAAAAGTTACAAAATTAATTGATTCTGCTTTATGAGAAGCACCTTTTAAATGCATTATTTCTGTATTTGTGTTTTAACAGAACAGACATTTAGAAGGAGCTTTACTGTTTTCGGTTCTGTTAAACCTGAAGCACATTTACCTGTACATCGCTCCTGCTTATGGAATCTTCCTGCTCAGGTGTTACTGCTTCACACACAGTAATGCAGGTAAGCTTTTACATAATAGAGTTCAACATTCAAGTATAAATTATGCCATTACAAATTTGAATCTTAGTATTTTAAAAAGAAATGTTATCATAAGCAGATATAAATTGTATGCTTGAGGATACACCGATCGGCCATGACATTACAACCACCTCCTTGTTTCTACACTCACTCACTGTCCATTTTATCAGCTCCATTTACCATATAGGAGCACTTTTAAGTTCTACAATTACTGACTGTAGTCCATCTGTTTCTCTTCATACTTTTTAAACCTGCTCTTACTCTGTTCTTCAATGATCAGGACCACCACAGAGTAGGTATTATTTATGCCTAGTTCACACTACACGATTTTTGCCCTCATTTTCGCTCGGCGACTGGTCAGCGATTAATTTTCCGGGTCGGGAGCAACTCAGCGTTTGCTCGGCGATCAAAACTCGGCTCTCAGTCGCTAAGTGTGAACTATCCAACAACTCGACCCGACCGGCTCGCCGAGCGCTCGGCGACTGGATTGAGTTTTCTAGCACGCCAGATATCTGATCTCAGACGGGCAACTGGGAATGAGTGACATGTCGAACAGCCAATGAGAACACAGGATACAGCGTGAGGGGAAATGCAGGAGAGGACAGGGGACAGGGGCTTAATTAATATAGTTTATATCAGGATACACCGACACACACGCGTTTTACAGTATTTCTGATTTGATCGTCCTCTACAAAACATAATACCCACGCTGCATTGCAAAACTTACTACAGAACAAGCCATATACTGTTCGTGTTGCCAAATCCACTCAGATTCATTTATTTTTCCTCCTTGATATTACGCTGCATCAGTGCACAAACCTTTTGATCTCTCGCTACTTGCTGACGTTCATTTTTTTGGACGTGGTATCATTAAACTTCTCGTCACTTCTCACGTGTGTTTTTGTAAAAAAAAAAAAAAAAAAAAAAAGAAAGAAAGAAAAAAAGGGAGACCAGAGAAGCTCGCCTGCGATTCCAGTTGGTGATGGATGGTGTAGTGTGAAACCCCCTATCGCCGATCGGTCGTGTAGTGTGAAATATACAACGACTGAAAGACTCCCGAGTGCAGGAGATTCAGTCGTATAGTGTGAACTGTACAGCGACCCGACCACTTGGAAAGTCGTGTAGTGTGAACTTGGCATTAGGTGGTGGATCATTCTCAGCACTGCAGTGACACTGACACGGTGGTGGTGTGTTAGTGTGTGTGGTGCTGGTATGAGTGGATCAGACACAGCAATGCTGATGGAGTTTTAAACACCTCACTGTCACTGCTGGACTGAGAATAGTCCACCAACCAAAAATATATTGGCGCCCCGTGGGCAACGTCCTGTGACCACTGATGAAGGTCTAGAAGATGACCGACTCAAACAGCAGCAATAGATAAGAGATCGTCTCTGATTTTCTACAAGGTAGGAGTGTCTAATAGAGTGGACAGTGAGTGGACACGGTATTTAAAAACTCCAGCAGCACTGCTGTGTCTGATCCACTCATACTAGCACACTGTGATATCACTGCAGTGCTGAGAATGATCCACCACCTAAATAATACCTACTCTGTGGTGGTCCTGACCATTGAAGAACAGAGTAAAAGCAGGTTAAAACAGTATGTGGAGAAACAGATGGACTACAGTCAGTAATTGTAGAACAACAAAGTGCTTCTATATGGTAAGTGGAGCTGATAAAATGGACAGTGAGTGTAGAAACAAGGAGGTGGTTTTAATGTTATGGCAGGTCAGTGTATATGATTGCATTTAAAAAAACAACAATACTCAGTATGTCAATATAACTTTGAAATGTAGGTTTTTAATTTGATTCCATGTCCTTATGAATCCCCCTTAAATCCCCTCTTTTTTTTCTTTTAGACGGTTCAGTGCAGTGGAGGAGTTTCAGCATTTTCCGTTTAGTAGCGCTGGGTGTAATTGTTCTGTCCACCTTTGCTTTGTCATTTCTACCCTTCATTCTACTGGTATGTAGCCATTCATAGATTCCCACTGTATGGATTAGTTGATAGTAATCGACATTTTTACTGAAGTCTTGTTTTTGTCTTACAGGGGCAGGTTCCACAGGTCCTCTCCAGACTCTTCCCCTTTAAGCGTGGGTTATGTCATGCTTACTGGGCACCCAATATCTGGGCTCTTTACAACATAGCAGACAAAGCTCTGTCCATGCTGGGTATGAAAATAAACATGTATTTGTATTCAACACAGCAGAACTTTGGAACTGACCCATGCATGTGCTTAGCGCTGTTGCTTTTTGTTTCAGGTTTAAAACTGGGGCTGCTCGACCAGACGAAATTCACCAAGGCCTCAATGACCGGTGGTTTGGTTCAGGAATTCCAGCACTCGGTTCTTCCCTCCGTGTCTCCTGTAGTGACACTTGTTTGTACACTACTGTCCATTTTGGTAAGTTTTTTGCAGACCCACTTTAGCTAAATGCTAAATGAAATGGTTTTGACTTTAGTTATTTATGGACAACAGTATACAATAAAAATGAATGACTTGAATTTAATTTTGCTTAACTACATTAGAGAAGCACTGCTGTCCACAGATAGCGCTTTTCCACCAAAAGAACTCTGGTTCTTGAACCGGTTCTGTTCGGGTTTCTTCTAACCTTGGTGATATTTTTTAGAGAACCGACCCACGTTTCCACCAGTTTTTGAGAACCAAGCATGCGCCATCAACGGTCTGCGTTGCGCAACAAAATAAAGAGTAGTAGCATGATGGTAGAGCGTGTAGATTACCTGCGAGCATTTGTGCTGCTGTTACAGATTTTATGCAAAAAGCATTGCTCAACTATTGCTCATAAGAAGATTTAGACGGTGACTCAGTTCTTCGTGTTTGTCGCCAATGTTGCTTTCTTTAGTACGCTTGCTTTCTTAAGCATTTTGCGCAGCGATTGGCTTGAGCGATAAAACATCACTTAAGTGTTCCATGACACGAGCGTCCATTTGTGTGAAATAACCATCAAATTTACTCTGAAAGCTCCACATGTATCTGTGTTTAGCTGTGTGGTTCTTGTGTGGTGGTTCTGCAGTTCGGGGGTTTGGGGTTCTGAGAATCAGCTTCACGGGAGACTCAAACAAGCTTAACGTAAAAAAAGCCTAATGTAACTTAATATACTAAAATATACTACGACACAGGAACACTACATTTTTCTCCGTTATTACAGGTTATAAGAGCTCTGTACAGCCCAAATTCATTGCTTATTGTTTTAGTACAACAAGCCACGTTAAGCTTTATTTTTCACGTTAAGCGTTGTTTGTACTTCCTTTTAACACGTCATATCACACAGTTCATCTCTTTTGAGGTGCTTTGAAAATATCAGCGGCAAACTCGCTCAAAATTCGATCAGATGAACTTATTGATGGAAGAGCAGCGCAAAAGCAGTTTTGCAGCATCTCATGTCAAAGCACCCAAACCTCTACACTGTGACACGCCCACAGATGACGTTACGGTTTGCGCTGAAAAAACAAGTATTCTGTGGTGCCAGATTAGAACGCTAGTTTGCAGTCTGGGACCTCCTTTTCTTTTGTGGAAACATGCAGAACCGGTTCAAAATCAAGTTCGAGAATCAGAACGGAGCCTGTTCTGCATCGGTGGAAAAGGGGTAAGACAGAGAAAGTTGTCTTTCCAGTTTCCATTGCTTTGTAAAGTTTACTTGAAGGCAGACAGTGTTGCACTTGTTTTAGTAGCGTCTAGCTTCCATCTGGACAAATGTTCTCTCAGCATAAAGTGACAATTTAGGGTTTTCTTCTTAACCTTGTCAAAGAGGCCAGGGTTTCATGTACATGTAATTAAACTAGGTGCTTGGGACGTGCAGCAGTCTGCTTCTGTAGCGCACCACTTCCGATATCCAGGTTTCAGTCCTAGTGGTGCTATCTGCCAGCTGAGCGTCTGCACAGACATGATTGGCTATGTCTGATTGGGTGGCTGAAATCCTGTTTTCCTGCCTGGGAATGGAACCATGCTCACCAGACACCCATGACGACTTAAAAAGACTCCTTCTAATATGATGCATGTAACTGTACTGTGTGCAGCAGTTCTATTTTCCGCACATACTTCAGTTTTGTGTTGTTATTGTCTCTGCTTTGTCTCTGTAGCCTGTTCTGTTCTGCATGTGGCGCAGACCTAACGGAGCCAGGGGTTTTCTGCGCTGCATGGTCATTTGTGCTCTCGGATCGTTCATGTTCGGTTGGCACGTGCACGAGAAAGCTATTTTAATGGCTATTCTTCCATTTAGGTAATACTTTATTTTACTGCTTTATAACAAAAGTCGTTCTTGTTTTTTTTCTTTGTTCAAGTGTTTATTTCTGATTACTTTAGCTTGCTTGCCGTCGAGAGTAAAGAGGACGCCCGAACGTTTCTGATTCTGAGCACCACAGGGCATTTCTCCCTTCTTCCACTTCTCTTTACAGCTCAGGGTACAGAATCATTCGCATTACTTAAACATATTTCATATTAAGTGGAGTGAATATTAACACATCTAACGTAACGTTTTGTTTTTCTTCAAATGCAGAGTTGCCCATCAAAATTATTATTATGCTGCTGTTCACAGTCTTCAGTTTCTCCTCACTGAACAAGCTTTTTAGGTCAGTAAATAATATGATATGTATTTTTTAATGTTTTTCAGACTGTATATAGACAAAAGTATTGGGACACCCCTTCTGATTTTTGAATTCATACATATAGTATGTTTTTGCAAATGTTAGGGCACATGCATTAGATTGATCATTTAACATACTGGTAATCATAAGGTATATAACAATACATGTACCATAATATTCTCCAACCATATTCTGTTAAGGGAGAGAGAAGGTCATCAGTAAGTTTCATTTAGTTAATAGTGATTTGTTCTGGGGGCGGCACAGCGACTCGGTGGGTAGCACTGTCGCCTCACAGCAAGAAGGTCCTGGGTTCGATCCCCAGGCAGGGCGAACAATCCATTCTGCTTAGAAAGTCTGAACCAGCAATTAAAGTTTCTTATAGCCAAGAGATTCAAATATATACACACTTACAAATATTCCAGCTTTGCATTAGTGAGTCTGTACTAATCAGGATGTTGTATCACTAATATAAGCTGCATTACTGTTTTTTCCCCAGTAAATCGGGTTGCTTGCTGAACCCAGTGGAATGTGTGTATCTTCTGGGTCTGGTACCTCTGGAGATCATCTGTGAGTTTGTTTACCCGCTGACTCGCTGGCAGCTCACACTGCCCTTCATCCCACTGCTCCTGACCTCAGTCTACTGTGCACTGGGTGTGGTTTACTGCTTCATCAGACTCTATATGTCAGTGTTTACTTCACTCAGGACTGGCAGCAAAGCTAAATCTCAGTGAGGCAGGGTGGTCGATGCAGTGTGAGCTCGTATATGCAGTGGTACTGGACACTATTTTGGTGCTCATAATTTTTCTACTGTATGTGGTATTTTTAATTAAAGAAAGAAATTTTTCAGATTACGTTTGAGATTTTTTATTTATTTCCTGAAATTCTGTTGTATTTTTGCCTTTTTCCCCCAATCTGGTCGAATCCAATTACCCAGTTTTATCTGTTCCGTAACCGAGAAGGGCCGTACGTAGCGCATGATCCCTGTGACGTGAGCAGTAGCCAACCACTTATTTTCCCCTGCATGAGGTGGGTTCAAGTTCACACAGGATGTTTTTGTGATTATAGCTTTATACAAATAAATATTATACATAGTATAGCTTTATACAGGTTTACAGATGACCTTGCGCTCATGCTGGTGGAATTTATATCAGAGATGGGGAGTCCGAGTCGCACGTAAGCCGCACAGAGCGACTTCAGACTTGACTCTGACTCGTTTCAAATGACTCGGACTTGACTCGTGACCCGCGTAAAATGACTTGTGGACAACAAACCCTCAACGCAGGCAATGAGTAAATGTTCCATCCAGCTTCCGGCGTAGTGATGAAGCGTCGCTCCCTACTTAAAATGGTGGAATACCCTATGTAGTGCACTTTAAAGTAACAGATAATGTGAATGGAACGCTCCTACAGAATTGGCGCTAATGATTGTAAGAGCCGCTTTCTGAACCAGTCAGACCTTCTGATTGTAATTTTTTAGGGGAAAAAAGCTGTTATTTGTATTTATTCAGTTTGCAGTGTCACACAGATGATTGTCAATGAAACGCTTGATTGGCTTTCTAACGAGTTCGTGTTTTACTTCACAACCGGGAAAAGTTTTTACACATTTACAAAATAATGGATTTTATTCCTAATGGGGGACACAGTTATAAATTTAATAGCATCTGGAAGAACATAAGCTAAGGTAAGCAGTATTATGGATTTTTTTTGCTGTGTTTGGGGATTTTGGCCGCTGTGCTGTAATTTGCAATGAAAACAAAACATCAGTTTAAGCTTTTAACTGGTACCTAGGAAAGTAAAGGCACTAAGTAAAACGGCTCAACACAGTCGCTAATCTGTTGTTGTTTTTATCTGAACTTACATATTCTTTCTACGCTACATTTCCAATATATGTTTTGTGTATATTATATTGACTCGTGACTTGACTCGGACTCGTGCCTACTCATGACTCAACTCGGACTCGTACATAAATAATATATACATAAGAATATATAAAAATATAAAAATATATATAGTTAAAAGTAAAATCCTCCATTGGTTCATAAGCAGTGACTGTTGCAGATTCAGTACACCCATTTACTGCACCACCATCAGTAAACCATCCAGTCTCACACTTCAGCAAACCATTTCATTACGTCAGTATCTTTAAATAGTACTGGTTTTCCACATGCGGTTAAATGTCAATTCACTAAAGGTGCTGTAAAGGGGTCTCCCAAATCAGACCAGTTCTGTGTGTTTTTATGGTTTCCTTCGTCCATTAACAATGATTTTTTCAAATATAAGTGCTACTATTTCCTCTGGCACAATATCATGATTTTGTGTGATGCCCTGGATGGCCTGTAATAATGCAAAAAGAAAAAGTAGGTACTCATTTTGAGTTCTTGTATGTTTAGTATACGGTTGTTCACATTTAATATACTTTGCATATACTGTATACTCAATTTAAATTTACACATCAGTTGTTTTGGACTTATACTGTCACCAAGTGCTAGTAGGTACACCTACACTGATCAGCCATAACATTAAAACCACCTCCTTGTTTCTACACTCACTGTCCATTTTATCAGCTCCACTTACCATATAGAAGCACTTTGTAGTTCTACAATTACTGACTGTAGTCCATCTGTTTCTCTACTTACCTTTTTAGCCTGTCTTCACCCTGTTCTTCAATGGTCAGGACCACCACAGAGCAGGTATTATTTAGGTGGTGAATCATTCTCAGCACTGCAGTGACACTGACATGGTGGTGGTGTGTTAGTGTGTGCTGTGCTGGTATGAGTGGATCAGACACAGCAGCGCTGCTGGAGTTTTTAAATACCGTGTCCACTCACTGTCCACTCTATTAGACACTCCTACCTAGTTGGTCCACCTTGTAGATGTAAAGTCAGAGACGATCGCTCATCTATTGCTGCTGTTTGAGTCGGTCATCTTCTAGACCTTCAGCAGTGGTCACAGGAAGCTGCCAAAGGGGCGCTGTTAGCTGGATGTTTTTGGTTGGTGGATTATTCTCAGTCCAGCAGTGACAGTGAGGTGTTTAAGAACTCCATCAGCGCTGCTGTGTCTGATCCACTCATACCAGCACAACACACACTAACACACCACCACCGTGTCAGTGTCACTGCAGTGCTGAGAATGATCCACCACCTAAATAATACCTGCTCTGTGGGGGTCCTGTGGGGGTCCTGACCATTGATGAACAGGGTGAAAGCAGGTTAAAAGGTATGCAGAGAAACAGATGGACTACAGTCAGTAATTGTAGAACTACAAAGTGCTTCTATATGGTAAGTGGAGCTGATAAAATGGACAGTGAGTGTAGATACAAGGAGGTGGTTTTAATGTTATGGCTGATCAGTGTATATCCTACTTTTGCAAGCTACTCATTAAAATGTTTTTTTAGTTAAAAGTAAATGTAGTAATTTCCTTCTTTGTATTTACCGTGAATATCGTCTCCAGTTCATCTTTGTCGATTTTTCCATTGCCATCCTTGTCAAATAGTTTGAAGTACCACTTTAATTTTTGGTTGATTTCTCCTTTTAGCATTAGACTGATAGCTGCGATGTACTCCACAAAGTCTATATATCCATCCTAAACAGAAACGTCGTCATTTTATAATGAACATGTAGTCTTATATGATTTAAGTATCTGAAAACAACAAGAGCGCTTATTTTGTCTGGCAAAAAGCAAACCCAGCATTTTATAGTGATAATACCAACAAGGTGGTGATTTTGTGATGGTGTGGGGGTGCTTTGCTGTGTCAGGACCTGGAAGAGTTTCTAATATGACTAAATTACGGATTGGGAGGTACAAAAGATTGTCTGTAAGCTAAGGCTTAGCAGCAGGACAATTATTGAAAAGTAACATTGATGCTTTGTGATGCAAAACCCAAAATAAGCAGTTTAAGCCCCCTTTTAAAAACAGTGAGACCCTCTCAATGAGAATCTATGGTGGCTGGGCAGTTCTTTCAGTCATAGACTAATTCCACCAAAGAGATGTACTTCTACTGGTCTTCTACATTTCCTATAAATTAGTATGTTTGTTTATCAGGATTTTAACGTCATGTTTTACACTTGTTACAAAGAGCAAGACAGAGCGCTTCAGACGTTCTTTTGTGCCAACTGCCATCAGACTATATAACAATAGCAGAATACACAGGCTGTCCTCACACTGACGAAACAGCCCCCCCCCCCCCCCCCCCCCCCCCCCCCCCCCCATACAATAACTCAAGGACCCCCACCCTTTTTTCCAGCACTGGACTCTACATTTAATCATACACACATATGTATATATTTACATATAAAATATATAGTGTTTTATTATATAGTTGTTATTACCATACTAATGTATAATAGTAATTGCATCTCATAGCTAATATTTTTATAATTTTTTTTTATTGTACTCTATTTTATTTACTCTATTTACTGTACTTACATTGTACTTGAGCTGCTGAACACTCAAATTTCCCCCCATGGGAATCAATAAAGGAATCTTATCCTATGAATCTTATCTACCACTGAGATCCAGGATTCTGGGGTTTAGATATCAGCTATGCTATAAGCCAGATGGGCATATGCACAGACATGATTGGCTTATGTTTGAAGTTGCTTTGGATAAAACCATCTGCTAAATAATGTACATGTAATATTAAGGGCAGTGGATTACAAATTGTACACAGCAGCAGGTGGATTGTCAGTAAGTGTCAGTATACCCACACAGTGCATCTACATGGTAGGTGTACTTTATAAAAAAACATTAAAGAAAATGTACATACATTGTTCAGTAAGAGCTAGTGCATCCATTAAAACAGCATAAGATAACTGGATTTTCTTCCTATTCTTACCCCATCCATGTCGAACGTATAGAAGACTTGTTCCACATATCCACTGGCATTTTCAGACATTACCTGCAGCCCCAGGATGGACTTTAGTTCGAATAGTGTGATGAGACCTGATGGAGACTCTTTCATGAACTTATTGTACCAGTGGTGCATGTCCTCAGCCAGGATGTCGTCCAGGGTGACATGCTTGTTGCCCATTGTTGTCTTGCTTCAGTAATGAAAGTTCTCAGGCAATAAAAATAATCTGATGGCCCGGCTACTATCTGGATGTTTTTTCCAGGCTCTCCAAGACCTGCTGGTTCTTCCTTTTACATGCTTTAAAAGTCCTCAGTACTGATACCACTGCTCTCTGACTGACTGTACCTGGCTTTTAGAACCTCAGAAACTCTTATCTCAATGTACTACTAAAAAGGATGGTCACTTAAAATAACCTCCTGTAATAGGATAATGGCAGCCTCCCTGCCCTGAAGGAGAGAAGAGCCATTCCCTGAAGAAGAATAGCTGGCACAGAACAGTGAACGCTTGCATAACCCATCCTGAGGTAAAGGCAGACCTTAAACTTTGTCTTGTCAAAAAGTATATTTCAGTGGGTAAAGTGGATAAACTGTACGTCCATATATTCTCAAATCTATATCATTTACATTACATGGTCAAATGTATTTAAACTTCTCCCTATTACTAGGTGTAGGTGCATAAAAATCAATATAAATATAATACTATTATATGCTTCTAACTTTGTGGCAAGACTTTGGGGAAGGTCCTCTTCTGTTCCAGCATGACTGTGCCCCTGTGGACAAAGCGAGGTCCATAAAGACACGGATTAATGATCTTGTGCTGAGGAACTCAAGTGACCTGCACGAGTGTCCTGGCTTCAACCCTGACCAACCCTAAACATTTTCATGATGGAATGTTCATTGTAAGCCAGGTCTTCGTGTCCAAAATCAGTGCCTGACCCAACTAATATTCTTTTAAGTCAATGCGCTCAGATTTACAAAGACACACTTCAAAATGTGTGACGAATGAAGGCTGATACAGCCCAAAGAGTGAGGGCTGATACAGCCCAAAGTAGGCCACTCGATAATTGTCAATGGTTTTTATAACAATGTTCTACAAACGCCTGATGTCCACATACTTTTGACCATAGTGGATGATAAAGGGGAACGTTTAGCTATTTTTATAGCAGAATAAAGCTGTATAAAATGTACTTTTCTCCAAAACAATTCAGTTATTAAAATAAAAAGCCAAATCAAATAACCCCAAGACATCAGGGTATCTGTATTAAGTAAAGAAAAACCTCATATTTTATCCCAAACTGAAAATGTCTAGTCTATCCCAGCACCTCCTAGTGTTTGTCACCATACCAGCACTTAAAATTTCTCCCACTACATAATAGAGAGAGCAGCATCATGTTCTGTAAACTCTCCAAATCATCCATTGCAAGTGCAGGCAACTTATCCAGACAGCAGAGGCTGCTAATGTACTGCATCAATGACTTCTTAACACTTTCTCTCCAATGCAGGCAAAGCCAATCATGCCTGTGTGTTGGAGCCTGGCTGGTCAATAGCTCAGCTGAGATTCAAACTCAGAACTCAGATAGTGCTACTTTATTAAGTTTCTACAAGTAACCTTTTGATGTATTCATGCTTGTGAATCGAATCATTTGACTTAAATTAGTCATTCATGAAGAACTTAATGATAATAATGTGCTATTTTCCCTATAAATTAGTATGTTTGTTTGTTTATTAGGATTTTAACGTCATGTTTTACACTTACACAGTAGTTACTCATTACACAAGGTTCAGCAGTTCACACAAGGTTATATTGAACACAGTCATGGACAATTTAGTGTCTTCAATTTACTTCACTTGCATATCTTTGGACTGTGAGAGGAAACCGAAGCTCCCGGAGGAAACCCACACAGACACGGGGAGAACATACAAACTCCACACAGAAAGGACCCGGACCGCCCCACCTGAGGATCAAACCCAGGACCTTCTTGTTGTGAGCGACAGTGCTAAATTAGTAAATTAGTATGACTACTATGTCTTAGTACTAAACCTTACTTGTGGTGTATTTGTTTCAGTGCTTAATGGTTTTATGTAAACATAATAAACATTAATGGAGACATTTGTAGAAATTTGTGAGTTTGAGTTTAATTTAAAATTACTTATTGATTATTAGTAACAATATAAGCTAACCAAGAACATTTCACACTTCACAATGTAAATCTAAAAACCAGTGGTTGTGGAGTTTAAGATCTGTCGTTAAAATCTGTCATTGCTACTAATATAGTGTAAAAAAAAGTCAACATGCATCATCCGTTACTCAACATGAACTTGAACAGTATGTACAAAATCCAACATACTGTCTCAGACATCACATCACCAACACAAGACGATTCAAACAATATAAAACTGTACAAGAAGAAAACCATTCTTTCACTTCATGTTTAACTTGGACATCTAACAGAAACACTTAAATGTAAAGAACTGTTGCTGAAGTTTTGCTGGTGGGAGCTTTTTCTGCCATGTCGTTCACATTATTACCAGGCCTTTCCTTCATCGCTGTGGTCTGGCCATGCAGGTAGAATTTCTGTGCTGTCCGTCATGAAGAATTCCAGCCAATCCCTTTTCATTGCTCTGAGCTTTTGGACTCCTGTGATATGACAAACACAAACATATTTCAATAAATATCCAAAACTCAAAAAGTCATTTCACTATCAATCGTGTGCATTTAGCTTTGGTGTCTGATTTAAAAACAGTAAGGCAAGGCAAGGCAAGGCAAGTTTATTTGTATAGCACCTTTCATACACAGTGGCAATTCAAAGTGCTTTACATAAGGGGAAAAAAAAATATTAAAAGCATTAAAACATTCCTGAGATCTAAAACCTCAGAAAGACTTCTTGCAAACATTTAGTTACAATTAAGAACATGAAATTCAAACAAGAGAGATAAAAAAAAATTAAGGACATGAAAAATTTAAAGAAATTATTGTAAAGTATAACCTACAATTTAGGGAATATGAAATTAAAACAAGAGAGATAAAAAATTAAGAACATGAAAACTAAAAGAAAATATAGTAAAATATACACTACAATTTAGAAGAGCATGAAAAACTAAAAGAAATATGGTAAAATGAGGGTAATGGCAAAAATTTCGAGCTCAATCATAGGCACAAGAAAAAAGAAATGTTTTTAACCTGGATTTAAAGATTTCTACATTTGAGGAACATCTAATATCTCCTGGCAGTCTGTTCCAGTTATATGCAGCCCAACAGCTAAATGCTGCTTCACCATGTTTAGTTTGGACTCTGGGCTCAACTAGCTGACCTGAGTCCATGGATCTAAGAGATCTACTGGGTTTATATTCTCTAAACATTTCTGAGATGTATTCTGGGCCGAACCCATTCAGTGATTTATAGACCAGTAGCACTTTAAATTCTATTCTGTAACTAACTGGAAGCCAGTGTAGATATTTTAGAATGAGTGATGTGCTCAGTTCTCTTCGTCTTAGTTAAAACTCTAGCAGCAGCGTTCTGAATGAGCTGTTACTGTTTAATGGTCTTTTTGGGAAGTCCAGTTAAGAGACCATTACAATAGTCCACCCTACTGGAGATAAAAGCATGGATCAGCTTCTCTAGGTCTTGTTGGCACACTAGACCCTTGATTTTGGCTATATTTCTAAGATGGTAGAAGGCTGTTTTGGTGATGGTTTTTATATGGCTGGTGAATGTGAGATCTGAATCTATTAGAACGCCAAGATTTCGGACTTGGTCTTTGGTTTTTAGAGCCCGGGAACTGAGGTGTTCACTGACACTGGTCCTCTTTTCTTTGCTACCAAACACAACAATCTCTGTTTTGTCCTTATTTAACTGTAAAAAATTCTGGCTCATCCAGTTATTGATGTCCTCCAGACACTGACACAGTGAATCTATTGGGCTGTAATCATCTGGTGAGAGAGCCAGATATATCTGTGTGTCATCTGCATAACTATGGTAATCAATGTTGTTATCCTGTAGCATTTGGCCTAATGGCAGCATATAAAGATTGAACAGAAGAGGTCTGAGAACTGATCCCTGGGGGATTCCACATGTCATAGCCACCCTGTCGGATTCACAGCTGCCAATAGTGACGAAGTAACTCCGGTCTTCTAAATAAGACCTGAACCAATTAAGGACTGTTCCGGAAAGTCCAACCCAGTTTTCCAACCTATCCAGCAATATTCTATGATCTACAGTGTCAAAGGCAGCACTAAGATCCAGTAAAACCAGAACTTTTTTTTTTCCCGAGTCAGTATTCAGCCGTAGATCATTTAACACTTTTATGAGAGCCGTTTCAGTGCTGTGGTGAGCTCGAAAGCCTGACTGAAATTTGTCAAAATAACCACTGGAATTAAAAAAACTGCTGACTTGATTGTAAACAACTTTCTCAATGATCTTGGCTATGAAAGTAGATGTGTGTAGTAGTCAGTACACACATCCGCTTTACAGCTCTGCCTTTGTACACACATCCTCATAATATCTTAGATTCTGTATATAACGGTTTTGTGTAGAAAGTGGCAGAATACAAAATTTGTATTTGTATTTATACCTGCACACATGTCTATAGATAAGTCATATTTATGCTTGTAACTCTTTAAAACTCTTATTTTATGTTTATTTTAATTTTTAACAGTTTAAAATAGTGGGTAGCACTGTCACCTCACAGCAAGAAGGTCCTGGGTTTGATCCCCAGGTGGGGCGGTCCGCGTCCCTTCTGTGCAGAGTTTGCATGTTCTCCACGTGTCTGCGTGGGTTTCCTCCGGGAGCTCCGGTTTCCTCCCACAGTCCAAAAACATGCAGTCAGTTTATTTGGAGACACTGACATGCCCTATAAGTGAATGGGTGTGTGTGTGTGTGTGTGTATGTGTGTCTGCCCTGCGATGGACTGGTGTCCCGTCCAGGGTGTTGCAGTGTGCCTTGCGCCCATTGAAATGCTGGGATAGGATTATCCTAACTGGATAAGCGGATAAAAAAAAGAATGAATGTTCTAAGGACTGCTCAGGCACATACAGGCAAAGTTTAGAGAATTATTATAAAATACACACATATTAAAACAAGACAGTGTCATATTAAATGTACAAAATATTAGTACCTAGGACATTTTTATGTTTTATATAATTTACATTTTGCATGCCTATATCCCTGTATCCCTGTATTAATCTCTGGATTCATACTGACCTCTGTCTGACTTGCTTCCTCCTCTTTCTTCTCTAACTGATTTTCTTCATCCTGCGTAGATGTATCTGGCTCAACCTTTGGATCTGTAATCTCGACTGATTCTGTCTCCTTTGACTCAGACATACTGCTTTCTAACTGACATGGGTCAGACTTCTCCTCCTCATCTTCCTCCTTTTCAGCTGACACAGGTTCCTCAACCGACTCTTTGGTCTCTTTTTCTTCTCCCGTTTCAGATTTCTGAGCTGAATCTGGGCTTTCTGCACTTTGCTTTTGCTCTTCTGGTTGCTCAGAGGTAGCAGATGCTGAATCAGTCTCATCTTTCTCTTCTGTCTCAACCTTCTGCTTCTCAAAGACGTCGTTTTCCTTTTCATCTAAAACCGCATGCCCAGGTTCAGCCACTGTCGTATTTTCCTCTTCAGTTCCAGCTTCATCTCCACTCGACTTCCTGAGCCGTCGAGATGGTGGGCGACGTTTAAGAGAATGCCTAGCTCGACCCTGTGTAAGAGATCCAAAGCTTCAAGTTTAAGCAGTTACTTTGGAAATGTCCTATTTTCATATGTTAAAATTAATAGGAGTTTTACCTTGTTAATGCTTTTTAAATTGCCGCCTTCTGCAGATGTTTCAAAGCTGACCGGATGCTCCTCCTGACTCGGTTTGGATGGCATCAGCTGACCGACAGGGCTGCAGGGTGAGTGGGGTGAGAAAGATGGAGTCGGAGGTTTCACAGCACCAGGGCTTAGTGGGGACAGTAGGGGGTTTGTGGGTGAAATAGCCAGATTTGCCTGTTTAAAAACATAAGAAACATAAAAAACTTAAAGGATTCGTTCATTCATCTTTATTAACTGCTTCATCCTGATCAGCATTGCTGTTAGTGCAAGGCAGGTTTAGACTTTAGACAAAGTAATATTGAAATAGAATGCTGTACCACCCAAGTGCCTGACTGCAGCATTTTAGGGTGCATATTATTTCATTTTGGCTCAAATGTTTATATGGTGAACTACAACAGTTTGGTGTTTTTTTCTCTACTGCCATAGTATTTTAAGACAGTGGTCCCCAACCTATTTTGCACCACGGACCAGTTTCATATAAGATATAATTTCACGGACCGGCGGGGGGGCGGGAAGATTTAAAATAGAATAACTATAGAATGGAAAATCAATGTGAATCCTGAGCTTTTTTCGATGCAACGAGATGCTGCTCCCACCTAGTGGTGATTGGAGACAACAACACCCGAAGAGTTTTGGAAATGTAATTGCTCTTGTAGCGAGCTGTAATTATTTATTTTTCCTGTGCGGCCCTGTAATAAATGACCCACGGACCGGTACCGGTCCACGGACCGGTGGTTGGGGACCACTGTTTTAAGATCATAGACAGTCAGCCATGTTTTCAGGTTGTTTGTGAGCAGTGAAGCTTGGGGAGGATTATGTACTGTGATCAGATGTACAGAATCCAATTAGCATATTAGCATAATATATTAGCATAGAGATTAGCCAGCACAGCTATCTGTTTTTCAGATGCAGTTTTTAGTTTTATGGTACACTTGCTCTGAACAAATTGCATTTACGATTACAATTATTCTTCCCTTATTATTATTCCATTCTTTCTACTATACTTTTAATAATAACAACCATAAAATATTGAGCAGTACACTATTAAACGTTTAAGTCACATTCGTCCATGTTTAGACATGTTGACATGCAGGTTACCACATTTAAGACACAAATTAGTCAAATTGTTAGCTTAACTAGAGAAAGATCACAGTTTTCCGAATGTAGTCAGATTGGTGATAGTGTTCCAATTTAAATATTTAGCTTTATGAGCTATATGGTAATTATATTAAAATGTTTTTCGATATATGGTTTGCAGTCGTTTTATTAGGTTTTAATGACCTTTACTCAATTACATTTCTTAGTATTTTAATCAAACAACTTGTAGGTAGATAAACAATCATGAACCCAGTAGTGAAACCTAATTCCATTTTTCCAATGTACAAAATATATGTTTAATATTTCGTATCAAGTCGATATTCAAGGTTAGTTTTATACGGTAGTCCTGGGAGTCGTTTGCACAAAGAGTCGATTCCCTATATCTTATGCTTGATAAATAGGAGTCGGCACCTAAGCTTTGGTATCGATTCAATGAAACGATTTAGCCTGTGAAAGACGAGGTTCTGTGTTAGCAGCGTTTATTTTGCAAACGTGGATTTGTGAAACGTTGAAATTTACTTAATGCAACTCAAATTAATCAAGTCATATTAGTAATTGAAGAACACATAACCAGAACATCTTAATTCAGGTGAGTTTTAGTGCAGTTTGGTTTGAGTGCACAGAAGTCGATGTAAACACTTCATATTGTTATGCAGTTCATTGCCTTTTATTCATTGCAGTGTTCTTTTAATTAATAAAATACTTTCTTTATTATTTTGTAACCATTAACTGTTAATCTTGCAGAACTCATGCAAACGATTTAACCTAGCCAATAGTAGTAGTAGTAGTAGTAGTAGTAGTAGTAATAATAATAATAATAATAATAGTAATGCAAAATATATACATTTCAACAACACTATATGCCCAAACTATTTGGACACCCCCTTAATTATAAATTCCAGGTGTTCTTAGCCACACCTGTCCTTATGTGCTTCACTGATTCTTTGGTCATCCTGCCTCTTACTCTTCTATAGCTGATAACATGAGTAAACTATCAGAAAATCACAGCTATGTGAAAACATCTGTCATTTTCATTTCTGCTCTGAAATTCGACAGAACTCAACTGAGAAGTGAGAAAGGTTTTTTTTATAGGTTAAAACTTGTTATTAGTCTTTTTTATTATTTGAACTTGTCTTTAAAATACAATACGTAAAATACTTCTTTACACATGTATTCCATTGCATGTTGGTTACTGTAAATTGCAGGTTTTTTGGAAGCTGCCTGTCATCTTGATATACCTACATCTGCTAGCTTCAGACAGCTTCAAGTAAAATGGACAGAATATCACATTTACTTTCTATTGAGAAAGGACCTGCATAAGTTACCTGTATGTACAGGCAGATCAGGGTTTTTTAACACAATTTAATCATAATTTAAACAATGTCCAACTTATCTAATGCTTCGTGTTATACATTTGATTTACAGTGTTTTTGTCTTTGCCACTCAGGGATATTTGTCTTGTTTGAATCTTATGTGTTGTATGCAACTGTATCCCAAATACTCTGTTTACACCTGATCATTTCATGTGTTTTATACCTGGAAGGTATAGCCAGATGGAATTATAATTGTTAATAAACATAATATGCAAACTAGGTGTTCTGCTAAATATGAGTAAGAAACTACACCATCAACCAGACAAGTTCAGCCCTGCATCAGCAATCCAACAGATATGACCAGGACACCTGACCACCATCACCCTGGTAGGTCTTTTCACTATTAGTCATGTGCATTTAACTTTAGTATCTGATTTAAAAACAGTAGTAGTCAGAACACACATCCGCATTACAATTCTGTCTTTGTACACACATCCTCATAATATCTTAGAAAGTGTAGAAAGAGGCAGAAAAGGAATTAGACAAAACTTCCCCATATAGTGTAGATACACTGCAGTAACATTTTAGAGAATTATTAACATTACAGAAAAAAAAGTCAGGATCACAAAAAATAAATCTGGAACATCTGAAATGGGTAAAATGTGATTTGAGAAAAAAACTAAAGACCATGTAGAACCCTACTTGAAGTTGATAGTAATTATGGTTAATAATGTATTATTTAATTAAATGCTTTACTAGTGTCACTTAGCTTTATTGGGGTTTCCCCTGTGATGATCAGAAAAGTTGCTTAGCAAAATAAGTAAAAAATGTGAAATTGTTGGCAATGGGGGACTGGGCACTCGGGCGGTGCAATGATAAAGTGCTGTTGTCCACTACTGCTGAGATCAGCTGTGCTATCGGCAGGATGGGCATCTGGCAGGATTTGATTGACTTATGTCAGAAAAATGAAGTGGTGGTGGGAACACCGTAGCCATTGGCAGGTGCACTTGTTATTGAAGTTTTAGTGGTGGTCCCAAGCCTGGATAAAATCAGAGGGTTGTATCAGGAAGCGCATCTGGTGTAAAAACCAAGTCTGGTATGTGGACCAGATCCACTGTGGAGACCCATAAATATGTGAGCAGGTGAAAGACGAAAAATCAAATGGAGTTAAAACCACTGGAGACTTTCTTCATGATCAGAATCTATATGCATGTTTTGTCACTAGAGGGCGTCACAGCTAAGGGTCTGTGAGTTAGGACTCGTTTATTTAGACTAGTGATGGGAATTTCGGCTCCTATTAGAGAGCCGGTTCTTTTGGCTCGGCTCACTAAAAAGAGCCGGCTCTTTTGGCTCCCAAGTGGCTCCTTAGATTTTTTTTGTTGCTTAAATTAATTTATTACCAAATTACATGTAAAATGAATTACTAATGTAACAAAAATTTTATCAAATGTTTATTATTTCAATTGCTTTATTTATATACTCAACATGGAACAGAGTGCTCCAACAATAAATTATAAAATACAAAAACAAAGACCCATCTCAATTAGACAAAAAGATCTGATTGTGTATATTATTTGTACATTTGCATCTAGAGTGGGACGGTATGGTGGCTAAGTGGTTGGCACTCTCGCCTCACGGCAAGAAGGTCCTGGGTTCGATCCCCAGGTGAAGAGCCCGGGTCCTTTCTGTGTGGAGTTTGCATGTCTTTCCCGTGTCCACGTGGGTTTCCTCCGGGTGCTCCGGTTTCCTCCCACAGTCCAAAGACTAAAGTGTAAAATGTGACGTTAAAATCCTAATAAACAAAACAAAATAAACAAGCATCTAGAGTGAAACAACACAACATCAACGAAGCATCACTGACACTCAACAAAATATAAATAAAAATGTGCAAAACAACAAGCAGCATCCAGGTGACAGTATTTGTAAGTATTTAGTGAAGATTGGCATTCAGAAAAACCAAGGAGCTCATCTTTGATGGGTTGATCCTGTTTCTCCTTTCTGTTATGATCTGCCCTGTTAAAATAGATTCTCTCTGAGAGGACAGATGTTGCTACAATACACAGTCTATGTGCCATCTGAAGTCTAAACTTCTCTGTAAAAGGGGCTTCTCGTGTCCAAACTTTACTATGTTTCCTCTCACTCATTTTCCTCACCTTTCCAGCGTGTAATGTCTGGCTGTGTAAAGCGCTGAGTTCTCTCTCTCGCTCTCTCTCTCTCTCTCTCTCTCTCTCTCTCTCTCTCTCTCTCTCTCTCTCTCTCTCACTCTCTCTCTCTCCCTCCTGTTCGTGTGCACGCTGTCTCTGTGTGTGTGTGTGTGTGTGTGTGTGTGTGTGTAACTCATCCCCTCCTGCTCAGTGTAAACACACAAACGCCGCAACGTATCTTGACCAATCACGTGCGGTTTTGACAGAAGAAAAAAAACCGGAAAAAAATGAATCGGCTCCCGATCAGGAGCCGGATCCCGTCGTTCACTTTAAAGAGCCGGCTCTTAGAGCCGGATCGTTCGCGACCGACCCATCACTAGTTTTAGAATACTCAGATAACTTAACATAAACGGACCTACCTGTAGTTTCTCAATGAGAGCTGAGTTTCGATTCTTTCTAGGAGGTTGTGACGGTACTTCTGTTTTCTGTTGCTGAAACAAGGAAAGATCACAAATGCATGATTTATATCCATATTTATAAATATTTCTACTTAATAAATATCAATAAATATACTCTGACATTGTGTAGAAAATTACTGCTTGATTGGTCAAAATTAATTGCCAGAATTGCGGTTTAACATATTATAAATTAAATGCCTCTTAACCAAGATCAGATTTAATTTCTATACGCTTACTTTTACTGTTTATAAATCCGTTAATAAATACAAGCAGACATGTCCTAGCATGTAGAACTTTATCTTCCTCATACCTCTTGACTAATCTCACCTCTTCCTGTCCCTGACTGCCATTGTTACTGGTGGGAAGCTGCAGGGTTCTTGGAGGCCTCCTGCGCACTGGCTTGTTCTGAAACAGGGTAAAACAGAACCTGAAGTTTATAAGCACAATTTTGGGATCATTGTTTTTTTTTATCAAAGTATTTTGGAAATTTTACATTAACAGCTTTTTTGTTACCCAAAATGGAGTTGATTAACCATAACAATTTTGAAAATAATAAAGCTTCTGGCTGTTTGTCTAGTATGTTACATACTTTGTCATTCATCTGTCTTTTTTGTTTCATCCTGGTAACACAGGGTACAAGGTGAGAATACACCCTGCACAGGGTGCCATTCAACTTTAATCACTCACATTACACCTAGTGGCAATATAGAGTTGCCAGTATATGTACTGGAATGTTTTTGGGAGAAACCCATCTAGAGATACCTATGCAGAAATGTTAAGTACATGTCAAACTTTACATTGAATAACCAGAGGTCAGAGTTAGAACCTGGGACCATTGAGCTGTGTGGCAACAGCACTTAAACCTTCATGCAATTCCACTAACTGATTCATCCTGTAGAAGTCACAGCAGGTCTGGCACCACCTGGAAACTCTGGGTGCAAGGTAGAAATACAGCTACTTAATTTAACATTTACCACTGCACCTCCATTTTAATCTGTTCCACTTTATAGGGAACACCCATTCAAATCCTGAGCTTCTTGATGGGTTTGATTTGTTTTTCTTTAACAGTTGTTCAGTACTGACCTTTTGCCACCCTGTTTACTTGGGGATATTGGAAACGTCCACACCCAACCCCCTTTTTACAGTGTCCCTTTTTAGATCTATAAGGAACACTGCAATATCTTTCTCTTCTAACTTAAAAGCAGACATTAGACATCAATGTCTTGGCTAATCAACTACATTTGGGGTGTAAGTAAAAAAATATGTATATTTTTAATCTGCATTTACAAGTGAAACCACCTAAAGGAATAAATAGACTGAATAAAACTGAAAGGTTTAAGGCAAGAAAAGAGCAAACAGCATGGTGAAAGGCAGACAGAGTGACCGGTACATCCAGTATACACTGAAAAAGAAAAGCAGGACTGTAGGGAAATATTCTCAGAAAGTTATAAATGATAATAAAAGCAGTAAGTGTGAGAGAAAGAGTGATCAGGAAGTCCACTGAAAGCTTACAGAAATGAAAGCAAGGTTTACAAACAGCCTAAACAGCTTGCCTTTGCTATTGACCACCAGCACAGAATATCACCTTTCAGGGTTATGTAACCACTGCTTTAATAGACATTCATTCAGCGTAGCTCAGATGTGCGCTCAGGATTTACAACCCAGACGTGTCAAACCACTTCAGCTAAACCCGTGTACATGAGAGAACATTTTAATTATGACGGCACTGGAATGTCTGCTTTTATTTCGTGACAGAGGAAAGTCTAAATGCAGTCTGAGTGCTGTCTAAATGCAGACTGAATACATGCATTAGATATTAATTAGATAATATCAAGCACCCCTCTTTACCAAACTGGTGGCAAATCGTGATTTGGGATTCACTTATTTTCAGTAGCTCTATAATAACAACTGTCCACAGCCCAGCAAGCCTTACATTCCCATAGCTAGTGTGAATGAACAGGGCTGTGTGTACAAATGCATGAGGATCTGGATTTTAATCACCCAGTCACTGATGATGTGTGGGATCCTGAGTTGAGCAACAGTAATATCTAAAGCCTAGTTAGTAGCAACATCTATGTAGGGACAAAATAGGTATATTGTGGCTGGTTAGAAATTGTAGTAAAAATCCAGTATCCAACATAAATAGGTTGATTATAATCTGTTGATGGAGATGGTGACAGTAAAGCAGCTATAATAGCTGGATTGCATGGATGTGCTTTAAAGTTTACAGCTAGTGTGAAAGTGTGTGTGTGGGTGTTTGTGTGTGAAACTTGTTATGTAGAAAGCCCTTAAAACAATTTTACTGCTGATTTAACAAGCAGACTTGCTTGATACTCTAACTACCGTAGTGTTTTACTGGTGGGTTTGGTACCAACTGACCTGCACGGTGGTCGGGTATCTGTTCTCTAGTGTTATAAAGCAGTGAGTTTATCACAGAAAGAGCAGAAAAGGTCTGAACCACTGAAGCAACATTGAGCATAAAAATGCAGATGAAAGTAGAAAAGTAGTCGGAATAAGAAGGGAAATAGCGATTGATTTATTCAGGCTGGACAGAACCTCACCCCTTCTGCTCCTGTAGGAAGGGGTATTTGACAAGTGAATTTTCCTGCCAGTTCGGCCACAGAGCGTCTCGTCTCCTGCTGAAAAACATCAGAGTTAAAGAACTGTAAGTGCATGCTGCAGGTCCCAGCAGCTTCTATGAAGGGAGGAGAAGGAAATATAACCTTTCTACAAGTGATGTGTGATATTACTGTATATACAGGTGAGCTAAAATATCTACCAGTAAAGATTTGGTTTGTACTAGATATGTTATGTAGATAGCTCATTAAATCAGTACATAGAGAGATGCTGTATACATTTTCTGTGTGAGAAACATGATAAAGCAAAGGAGGAGAAAAATTTCATTCATAAACGACTAACTGGATGCAATCTGTGTTTATGGTTCAGTTTTTTAACTTAAGTTTGGGAGAAAAGGACACAGCTGAAACTATGTAAATATATGTATAGGTAGTCAACTCATAATTGGGTGGCATGTTGGCTAAGTGGGTAGCACTGTCGCCTCACAGACAGGAGCTCCGGTTTCCTCCCACAGTCCAAAAACATGCAGCCAGGCTAATTAGAGATACTGAATTGTCCTATAGGTACCTGGGCACTAGGATGCATAAACCAGTTCATTGTAGTCCCAAGCCCGGATGAATAGAGAGGGTTGTGTCAGGAAGGGCATCCGGCATAAAAACTGTGCCAAATCAATGAGGATCATGATCCGCCGGCAACACCTAACGGGAGCAGCCGAGGGTTAGGGGCAGCCCCGGTTCTGGACTGCTTTGCTTGGGGGGGCAGTAAAACCTAATGAGGGGGCATGTTGATAGTCATGTTTTTGAAGCCAGAAATATATTCAAGGCTTGATTTGTGCATGAATGATGACAGCCAAGCTATTGATACTGGCTTAAAGTGATGTATGAGGTAAAGAAATAAAAATGCATGTTTTCAAACTTAAAACCCAATGATTAAAAAATACATGTTGATTATGTAAATGGCGAAAAAAGATTATCTAATTGTATTTCATTTTAATACGCCCCCTTAATTAAATTGCCATTACTAATAGAACAACTCTATTTCTTGAAAGGCTTTAATACAAATTTAAGTCAAAGCTGACAAATGTACCTACACACAGACTGAGAATATTCAAACGTGGAAATAGGAATGAGTGAGAATATTTATATTATTGGGAAATTAAAATATAAAGAAAACAAAAGAATACTAATTCTGTAAAAAAAAAGTGTTTACCAGTATACCTGCCTCTCGCTCACACTAACAGAACATATACTGCCGAACTGAACTGTTTGGGGCAGTCTGCCAATTTTTATATGACTCAAAGAGCCAATCAGGAATAAGCAAGGAAATATCTTCACACTGTAAAACAAAATGCATTTTTGTGATTGGTTCAGAGATAATTTTAAAAATAGCCGTTGCTTGCATTGTGCTTGGGGGGGCAAAGACACAATTTGGGGGGGCAAAGACACAATTTGGGGGGGCAATGCCCCCCTCAGCCCCCCCCCTAGCGCCGGCCCTGGTTAGGGGCCTTGCTCAAGGGCCTAACAGCAGCAACCTGGCAGTGGTGGGGCTTGAACCAGCGACCTTCTGATTACTACTCAAGTACCATAACCACTAGGCTACATCATGCCCACCAATGTGCAGCAGCCCGTTGCTTCTCAAACAAGAGGTCATTCCCACCATCGGATGAGCTAATCATTGTCCGTATAGGCATGTCAGCTCTGGTGAGCTACCACGTTTTACAGCTGCGCCACCTGCCCGCCCAGAATAAGATATTTTAATATACAAGGTGTGATACTTCTGGTCTGATACTTGGTACACTGCAAGATTATAAGACTTTATGTATGGATATAATTTAGATGTTGGATAAATTATCAAGTGGATGTATTTTTCCCCCTTTTTTTGTCATGCTTCCTCTCCACCAATGCCGATCCCCGCTCTGATTGAGGAGAACAAAACTAACCCACGCCCCCTCCGACACGTGGACAGCAGCCGTATGCATTTTGTCACCTACACTTTGACGAGTGCAGTGCGGATCAACACTGTGTACGGAGAGACACACCCTAACAGCACTCTTGCAGGCGCCATCAATCAGCCAGCAGAGGTCATAATTGCATTAGTTATGAGAGAGTCTTTATCCGGCTTTTGAATATCCCACCCCTATCAGAACAACAGGCCAATCTTTGTTCATGTGGCTGCTCAGCCCAGCTGGCAGGCAGAGCTAAGATTTAATACGATGTATTCGAGATCCCAGCTCTGGTGTTCAGCGTGTGTTTTACTGCTGCGCCACCTGAGCGGCTTGGATGCATTGTTTTAACTGCACGATTATAATTACTAGACTATTATATGTCATGAAACACTTCATAATAACAGCGCATAATAAAAGTACTACTAACAAGCACCGACTGTGACAGTAGGTGCACTTGGCTTCATATATTGTCGAAAGTGAGAATAAAGTCTCCAGTGTCATCTGTGGTGACACCTGCCTCTGGCAAGCCGTTTCAAAAGAGGAAATCAAATGTAAATTCTGCCTTCAAGCAGTAAAAATTTAAGCATGAGCACTCAGAACAAGCACTGTGGGAACGGCACATTGCTGAACCCCACAGAGGCTGGTGCCATGACTCCAGACCCAGAACATTTTGGCTCAGCGTGAGCCTGCTGCAGTACATACTCCTGTCCTCCTTATCTGGCCGTCATTATCAGTAATACTGGCCAAAACCAGCCTGAGCTGAGTGTGCTAAAGTGCTAAGGAGTGAGACTACATCTTGTCTACTGGCCTCTGTTTACTTTACACTATCTGCTACTGTCAGTCAGAGCCTGGTACACTGGTGATGGCATAAGGCTTTGGCACTAGGCTATCCAAGTGTTACCCAGTACCCTCTTTGATGTCTGCTTTTACAATCTCCCAATTCCCAGTGGGCCCTGACTTAATTTAGGATAAGCCATTACTCACTTCACTCCCAGTCTGTACTTCATCTAAATTGATGTCCAAGAGCATTCCACTTCATTATGTAACCATCAGATCAGTTGTATTCATATTTTTAATTACACTGGCATATGTGTACTATATTTACTTCATTTATAATCCATAAAACACCAATACAAACATCTGTTTCTCTACATACATAAGTAATATGTCACAGATACCTGCTATTTGCAGGGACTTCCCAGAATGATTGGCTATGTTCTTTCTTTTCTTAATGAATTTACAGTGAAATAGAAAGAGAAGCACCAAAGGTAACAGAGGTGAACACATTATATAGGCATAAAGACCTGGTGTATTTAGGGTATCATGTTATAAAACCCCTGCAGCCACTGTGCATAACCGTACAGTCACAGTTGTGTAATCACTACTGTCAGAACAGTGAAATACACCGATCAGCCATAACATTAAAACCGCCTCCTTGTTTCTACACTCACTGTCCATTTTATCAGCTCCACTTACCATATAGAAGCACTTTGTAGTTCTACAATTACTGACTGTAGTCTGCCTGTTTTTCTACATACCTTTTTACCCCCCTTTCACCCTGTTCTTCAATGGTCAGGACCCCCACAGGACCACCACAGAGCAGGTATTATTTAGATGGTGGATCATTCTTAGCACTGCAGTGACACTGACATGGTGGTGGTGTGTTAGTGTGTGTTGTGCTGGTATGAGTGGATCAGACACAGCAGCGCTGCTGAAGTTTTTAAATACCGTGTCCACTCACTGTCCACTCTTTTAGACACTCCTACCTAGTTGGTCCACCTTGTAGATGAAAAATCAGAGACGATCGGTCATCTATTGCTGCTGTTTGAGTTGGTCATCTTCTAGACCTTCATCAGTGGTCACAGGATGCTGCCCACGGGGCTCTGTTGGCTAGATATATTTTTGATTGGTGGACTATTCTCAGTCCAGCAGTGACAGTGAGGTGTTTAAAAACTCCATCAGCACTGCTGTGTCTGATCCACTCATACCAGCACAACACACACTAACACACAACAAAGTTTTTAAACACCTCACTTTCACTGCTGGACCTAGAATAGTCCACCAACCAAAAATATCCAGCCTACAGCACCCCGTGGGCAGCGTCCTGTGACCACTGATGAAGGTCTAGAAGATGACCAACTCAAACAGCAGCAATAGATGAGCAATTGTCTCTGACTTTACATCTACAAGGTGGACCGACTAGGTAGTAGTGTCTAATAGAGTAGACAGTGAGTGGACACGGTATTTAAAAACTCCAGTAGCGCTGCTGTGTCTGATCCACTCACACCAGCACAACACACACTAACACACCACCACCATGTCAGTGTCACTGCAGTGCTGAGAATGATCCACCACGTAAATAATACCTACTCTGTGGGGGTCCTGACCATTGAAGAAAAGAGTGAAAGAAGGCTAAAAAGGTATGTAGAGAAACAGATGGACTACAGTCAGTAATTGTAGAAGTACAAAGTGCTCCTATATGGTAAGTGAAGCTGATAAAATGGACAGTGAGTGTAGAAACAAGGAGGTGGTTTTAATGTTATGGCTGATCAGTGTATATAACGTGCATTCATTGAATTGCAAAATGTGGTAAAAGCAGGATGTAAGTTGTTAGATTGTAAGATGTTACAGAGCGTCGGCAGTTGTGTTGCTCAATATTAGTCAACGTCCCAGATGGGTTGGGCTGGTATGTGCAATCTCTCTGTCAAATTCACATTCACACACAGAATGCAGAGCTAAAAGAGCATTTTATTTAGCCATAGTGGCTTACAGTTGCGTTTCATGGTTAATAGACTTGCTCAAGGTTTGCAAGAGTACCAGCCTAGCAGTGGTGGAGCTTGAACAATGGACCTGTCAGTTACTAATCCAGTACCATAAGGGGAAATTTAGTAAATACATAGAAATTGTGTAGCAAATTAACTGTGCATGGT
Source organism: Trichomycterus rosablanca (assembly GCF_030014385.1). Classification (NCBI taxonomy): domain Eukaryota; kingdom Metazoa; phylum Chordata; class Actinopteri; order Siluriformes; family Trichomycteridae; genus Trichomycterus; species Trichomycterus rosablanca. Next base: position 26,892,480 of record NC_086003.1, on the reverse strand, counting down.
AATTAGCATAATTTGGCTGTAACGGTCTGCTCACTCTGGACTTTTCTTTTTTGAATTATATATATTTCGAATGCTAAACTGCTCAAGACATGATGTTTATAGTCTTAAATGTTCGACAATATTATGGTCATGTTAAACTGGAATGTATTTATTGAAGCCTAAAGATTCGCTTGCTGCAAGGTTGTCGGTTAACACTTAACCCTTTTTTCTATTTTATTGATGCATTTTCTCCCAATTTAGTGTAGTTAATTTGTCTTCTGCTGCTGGGAGATCCCTGATTGAAGTTGAGGAGGGTAGATTGCTGCTCACGCCTCCTCCGACCCGTGCGCAGCCCTTAGCGGAATCCTTTTTCACCCATGCACTCGGCACAGGCGCCTCTCTATCTGCCAATCAGGGTCCTTAGACAGCATCTGAAGACCCCAGCCACATAGTCTGGTCATCCCGCCCTAGCAGAAACGTGTCTGCTGCAGGCACTGCCAATTATGCCCGCTAGATGGCACCCAGCTGACTGGTGGCAACCGAGGAGTTCAGAATCTCGGCGCTGGTATACTAGCGGAATATCCCGCTGTGCTACCTGGGCGCCCAACAGTTAACCCTTGACTTATGACTGTCGGTATCAGTTAAAAGAACTGCGCCATTTGTTGACCACAGCTCCTTTAAAAATATACAAATCAATACGTTTCTGCACAGATTATTTTGAATGCTTTTGAAGTGTCAGTTCATTTTTACTTTAATATCTTTCTATTAAGAATCAAAACCATTTTGAGGAAGAAATACTTATGATTACAAAACACTCCAACATGTCATATCGAACCATCGCAAACGTTCATATTTTCCAACAGAATCCATGTTGGCTAATCACTTGAATAAGTGAGGCCTGACTTCTTCAATTTGCCGGAAGTTTGGTTGCCACCAGTTTCAGTGTTTCAGATCCTTTTTGAGTGTTGTTGTGCTCACGGTTGTGTGCTTTACAGGCTGAGGCTGGGCTAACAGCTGCTGAGGTGCGACTATTAATAAAGTTTTCACATAGCTGACATTCAGGAGATAATGAAGTCTCGTAGCCAGGAAGCTACACACCCACCTCACTGCACCCTCGTGTCAGCTGAGGCATCACCTCACACTGGGTGTAATCACGTCTCATAGTGGCGGCATGCACTGGTTTGACTGGCTGACGAGGTTTTATGTGGATAACATGATAAATTATTCCAATGCCTTTGACATATCACATGTCAACTTTAAGAAGGTAAAAACAAAGTGTAAAGGATTATTTAAAAGCTCATTCTCACTCCCTTTAATAATAATAATGTCAAAATTAAATATCAAAACATGTTTGCACAGGATCTATAAAATGCACTAAATAATGAAATGTTCTTGTATCCTCCTCAATTAAATTAAAGCAAATCCTTATAAAATGAAAGAATCCATCTATTAAATCCATCTATTAAGAAGCTCCTGGGTTCGATCCCCAGGCGGGGCGGTCTGTGTGGAGTTTGCATGTTTTAGGGGCAGCACAGTGGCTCGGTGGGTAGCACTGTCGCCTCACAGCAAGAAGCTCCTGGGATTGATCCCCAGGTGGGGCGGTCCGGGTCCTTTCTGTGTGGATTTTGCATGTTCTCCCCGTGTCTGCGTGGGTTTCCGGTTTCCTCCCACAGTCCAAAAACATGCATTCAAGTTAATTGGAGACACTGAATTGCTCTGTAGGTGAATAAGTTTGTGTATGTGTGTGTGTGTGTGTCTGCCCTGCGATGGACTGGCACCCCGTCCAGAGTGTTACTGTGTGCCTTGCGCCAATTGAAAAGCTGGGATAGGCTCTAAGTGGTTAAAGTGAGTGAGTGAGTAATTTTGAGGGGGTATGTGAGGTCTGGGTTACTGGGCTATAGCCATGAACATTTTTTATTATATGCATAGAAAATTATTATCTTAAAGACAACAAATTAATAACGTTAGTACTTTGTTGCAAAGCCTTGATGGTTGTTTTGAGATGTCTGTGGTAGAAAATAGTTCGCTTTTTGCAGCATTGTGGTTGTTTTTTGGGCAAATAGTCTTTTAATTCCTCAATTCTTCATTGTTTTTTTCCATTTTTTTTACCCAATCCAGTCGTGACCAATTAGAGTTTATCTCTCTCTCGCTCTGCTGCCGCCACCCCACCTCCAGTCAGCGTTGGCTGAGGCTGTCACGCGTCCCCTTCGACGTGCAGAGCCACTGATTGTTTCTTTTTACATGCCTTACCGCATGCAGAGATCCACTCCCATCCGTGCAACAAGGAAACCTGTTTCAGCTATTGCCCCCCTCCCAGACACAGTCAACCCCTCTGATGAAAACCTTAATACATTTTAATGGAATTCAAGACATCGGCTTGGCATTTCAAGCACTTTCTGTTTTAGAAACTGATCTTGAGTTATTGTGTGTGTGTGTGTGTGTGTGTGTGTGTGTGTGTGTGGTGGGGGGCTGGTTGTTGACACTACCAATGACAGCCAGTCACAGTTTCCTCAAATTGCTAGTAACAATTCTCTTGTGGTGTAATCAAGCAACAAATAGCTTCTGATGATCTCAGCACAGTGAGTGTAGCAAAACAGTATTATTCACACTTGGTATGTTAGAGGTAATTGGGTGTCTCACACCAAACAGCTTGTAATTTGTAACCTACTGGTGATGAAAGTAAACAAGAGGCTCTGCTTGCATCTGATAAACTGGAATAAATTGTCTATACAATATAATAAAGTATGTGGAGACTCCTAATCATTAAGTTGGTCAATCAAAATCTACACAGTAATCCACATCAAATTATAGTAAAGTTTGGGGGACGATATTTTCCTTCTCCAGAGTTACTGTGCTCCTGTGTGTAAAGTGAGTTTGGTGTGTAGGAAATTCACTGAACTGCTTATTGTCCCATTAAACACTTTTCAACATCAGTGCCTGACCCCCAGAATCTTGTAGCTATTATAGGGGTCAGCTCTATACTAATGAACTTAAATCTCCACCAATCTCATGGTATAGTCAGACATCCACGTGCTTTTGGGTTGCTAGTATATAACAGGCATGTTCACAGATGGCCTGCTAAGCCTAGGGTGACAGTGGCACCCTACAAAGGGAAACCTCCCAAAACATTAGGATAACATAGATACAAGGAAAAAAAAAAAAAAGAAAAAAAAATGACTGTAATACTAAAATAAATGAACAAAAAACAGGTACGATGTTTGAGCTTTACTAGAAAAAAACTTTTGGCATTATAGTGCATCTCCTGTTTTGCATGTAGTATTACTAAGTTCAGGGTTTGAAAGAACTATATAGTCTACAGTCACACTGTAATTACAGGGACTGTTAACCACAAACCAAATCATTACTGATGGCCAGTTTCTAAACTGAAACCACCATTAATGTACCTTTAAAACGTAGCGACCACAAACTCATTATTAAGTATGTCATGTGAAAATGTACCATCATGTATTGTTAAAATGCAAAATAGAGAATCGGTTAAAAAAGAAAGAAACAAACAAGTGGATGAACTGTAGTCTCACATGTGATTAGAATTATTAACATTGATCGTGGGCAGCATGGCAGGGCAGAAAGGAGTGTGAATGTCAGATAGTACTAGGGTTTGATCCTCCAGTCACTGCCTGTGAGGAGTTTTGCATGTTCCCTATGTCTAGTACTTCTAGCACTTATGGAGAGTGGTAGCCTAGTGGGTACAGCTTTGGGCTATCAACTGAAAGGTTGAGAGTTCGAATCCCAGCTCTGCCATGCAGCCACTGTTGGGCCCTTGAGCAAGGCCCTTAACCCTCTCGGTTCCAGGCGTGTTGTTCGTTGTACTGTACAGCTGTATAAGTAAAAATGACAAATAAAGGTATTCTTTTCTAATCTATTCTTCCCGTCTTAATTCCCGATATTGCCAATATTTTCAGGTGGCTTTAAATCCACTGATACCTTGACAATGATAAAGCGGTTGTACAGTGTGTAGTAAACTGAACGAAGCCTCCAAAACCAATCAATTCAATATTTTTACAGAATGCTCAGATGCTGCTCTGATGCTGCAGTGGTAAATTACACTAGCCCACAATTTTTGGAATCCAGGGGTTTGAATCCCAAGCGATCCTAACGACCTGCTCGGGTGTCTACCTAAACATATGATTGGCTATGTCTGAGAAGTCAAACTGACCGTGATACTGAGCAGGTTAAAGCGGTGGAAAAACAGGCAATGAATAGATGAACGAACGAACGATTGAATGAATGAATGAAAAATAAGTACAATGTTTGAGCTTCACTAGAGTAGGAATATTCTTGAATGTACCTCGAAACTCAACGTCATTTGGTTCTGGGAGTGGCGTTGAGTTTAAAAGGCATTGAGTTTCAAGGTATTTTTCCCATAACGATGTTTGGGAAGCCTGTCAATGAGTTCCATGGTCCTGTGGACTTGCGTATATTTTAGGCTCATGTAAAATAATGAGGTTGTTTTTGACAGTTATACACTGAAAATAACACAAATATAATGTAAATACACTGAAATAAAAAGCTGATTCTTACAATTTCTCAGAAGCTCGAGCTGTAACACAAGTTTAAAAGTGAAACAGTGAGGAAAATCCAGATAAACACAGATACATGTGGAGCTTTTATAGGGAATCTGATGGTTATTCCACACAAATGCAGATTCATCTCATATTCACACATATTTACCGCACCGCTCAAGCCGAGCGCGGAACAAAGCGGCTGTTCATTGTTAATATGGAATTAAATAAATACATTTTTAACAAACAAACTGAACACGTTGAGTTTAAGGGTTCAATTTTCTCAACGATGAAAATCTATTTTAATGTGAGCTCAGTTTCACAATTCCCAGGCAAGTGTTTAGTTATAGTGTTACAACATTTTGGGCATTTGCATTAAGAAATAATCAGTGAGTAAAATGCAATTTTGTAATAATCTGCTTATAATAAAACAGTTTATCACACTTTACACTCTTGAATAAGGCTGCTAGAATCACTAATCAGCTGGAATGACGATTAAGGTCGGGCTATTTACCACTGACATCTCTGCAGCCATAAAACTCAAAATAGCCACAAGCCGTTGACACTGACTGGCATTTCTTTTCTTCTTACACACTTCAGCAAGGCTTCACGTGAACCATATCAAACAGAATTATCATTTCCTTACTACTCTGCCTCTCACACACTAACAGCAGTGCGTCACACCAGCTCGCCATTTTCATCTGTTCCACGGATGAGGTTACACCACTTCCTGTGTCAGTTAGTGCGCTGCCATTCCAACTTGCTTTTCTTTAACTTGAGAGACGTTTTTGAGTCAAAAAGAGGCTTTCAGAATGGTTTGACGGGTTAAAAACACACGAGTTGGCGCTGCAAAATAACACTGGTACCTTGTAACTCAACGTCCCCTAAACTCAAAATCTTTGAAACTCGACACCCTTTGTTGAGAACTTTGTACCCCTAAACTCAACGTTTCCCTTAAACTCAACGTGTTCAGTTTGTTTAAAAAAAAACGTATTTATTTAATTTCATATTAACAATGATCAGCCGCTTTGCTCAGCACTCGTCTTGAGTGGTGAAGTAAATATGTGTGAATATGAGTTGAATCTGCATTTGTGTGGAATAACCGTAAGATCCAGTCTGAAAGCTCCACATGTATCTGTGTTTATCTGGATTTTTCTTCACTGTTTCACTTTTAAACTTGTGTTACAGCTCGAGGTTCTGAGAAATTGTAAGAATCAGCTTCTTATTTGTGTTATTTTCAGTTCATAAGTGTCAAAAACAACCCAAGGGACCATGGAACGCATTAACAGGTTTCCCAAACAGGACAAAAAACCTTGAAACTCGACGTCTTGTAAACACAACGCCACTTCCAGAACCACTTGACGTTGAGTTTCAGGGTACCACTGTCCTTATTTATTTCTAACCACATTACATACCTTGTTTATAACAGCAATAATCACATATTGACCTTGTGTATTTAACTGAAGTTCACTAATTCAGTCTGATGGTAGTTGCTGAAGGCCATCAAAAAAAAAAAGATTAATACAAAATGCACTTACAAACTAAGCTTTAACTTTGTGTTCCCCCAACAGGACGTGGCCTGTTATCAGATTAAAAAGACTAAGTTCAGATGTAGACTGTTGGTGGTTAGCAAACCTCATGTTAGCTGTAATACTTACATGTTAACGATACCAAGTCCTAAATCTAAACAACCACTGTTTACTTAATAATTAACAGGTTACATGTATTTAATCCCTCAATGCATTGCAAAAGCTTTGGTTCCTGTTTATAATTTACACTAGTATTACTCTAGTATTTAAATACTCATAATGTGCTTATATTATAAAGCACCAAATTAGTAAAAACACATTTATAATTAAATACCAGACCATAAAGGCTTAGAAAAAAGAACTTAAAGCTTAAAGAAAACCTAAAACTCTATATAAATGTATAGTTGTGCTCCTCAACAACAAATAAAATTAAGTAGTTTGTTAGTTTGATTATTCTGATTATAGAAAGTTTATTTGTTGGGACAGATGAACCATCATTGTGCATATATTTAATGTAGAAGGTTTGGTACTACATTTCGTTGCCTTGTACCTGTACTGATCAATGACAATAAAGTTGAATCTATCTATCTATTGTTGTGGGGTGATCTTGCTTAACCAGTGACAAAATGAGCCAGTTATACCTGTCAGGCAAATTACTCTCGGATGCTGACAGATCCCTGTAAACTACAGCTTTACATTTGACTGCTATGCCAACAAATAAATACATTGCAGAGAAATTAACACAGTAATTTGAGGCTGCTGGATGACTGAACCCAACTGCAACTGTGCACTATATAGTGAATTGCATTCATCTGACATACAGTTAGCACAGTTGTATGTGGTTTGGGATGGAGCCAAAATGATGGATGGATGTTATTTCAAGCACTTCTGACCACCAGCTGTTATTGCATGGCAGGGGGATGTGGGGGTGCTCGTAATATATTCTGGTATTTTTAATGAAAGTAAAAAGGCAAAAAAATGTATGCATGTTTTATTAATTCTCAGAGATTAATTAAAGTCAAAGATGTTCATGTTCTACTTCAGCTTTATCCTGGTCAGGGTGGGTCCGGTTTTCCTGGAATCACTGGGCACAACGCAGTAACACACCCTGGATGGGATGCCAATCCATTCCAGGGTTTTGCCCACCATCTTTTTAGACATTGCCAATCATGTCTGTGTGTAGTGCTCGGACCGGCTGGCTGCTGGGGATTCCCTGGATCCTAGCGGGAATGTGCTAGTGCAGTTTACCACAGTGCCACCCAAGAGTAGGACACAGTTTAAAACACCAAATTCTCAAATTATGGGACAGTGGTAGCCTAGTGGGTAGAGCTTTGGGCTATCAACTGAAAGGTTGAGAGTTTGAATCCCAGCTCTGCCATGCAGCCACTGTCGGGCCTTTGAGCAAGGCCCTTAACCCTCTCTGCTCCAAGGGTGCTGTACAATGGCTGACCCTGTGCTCTGACCCCAGCTTCCAAAATGATAGGCTAAGAAAGAATTTCGTTGTACTGTACGCGTGTATATGTGACAAAAACAGACGTTCTACCATTCTTCTTCTTCTCAATTTGTACAAAAGGATGGTAATTGGAGTGCTTACAGGCACCAGCGTACTATTTCATATCAATTTGTAAATAAATCAGGTTGACCTCTGATACTCGTTTCACAATTGCTGAAGAAATTTTGTGAATGCTTTGAGGCATGTAAGGCATTTCGGGTGTGGTGACAGTTATCAAGCATTTAATAAAATCAACAGCACAGAGTATAAAAGCACATATAAAGCTTCATCCTGTATGGAATATACAATCATGCTGTTGAGAGACCTCATTCTGGCACAAATGTAGTTGACATGATTGCCCTACATGCCATTTTCACCTCTTGGCTCCAAACCATCAGTACGTATACAAAACAGTGAGGCGTTTAATACACTACATGACCAAAGCATGGTCGCTCCTCCTAATGATTAACTTTAGGCGTGTATAATTAATTATATAAAATAAAATGTATTGTTCCAGCTTAGTTTTCTGTTCCAGCATGACTTGTAAGGTCTATAAAGACACAATCGGACGAGAGTTCAGACCTCAATCCCTTGTTCCAATCCCATTTTGGATTGAATTGGAACATCCATTGTGAGCCAGGCCTTCTTATCATCAAATGCTTTTCTACTGAATGGACAAACACATTCCCCAGACAAATTGCAAAATCTTGTGGACAGCATTCACAAATTAGTGAAGACTGTTAAAGCTGCAAAGATGGAGTAACTTTTGCTATTTTTTAATAATGCACATAGCTTTGGAATGTGATGTCCAACGAGCTTATGGTCAGGTGTCCACATACTTTTGGCCATATCATTTTTGCTTTTACCATCATTTAGCAATCAGGCTTAATAATCACAAGGTAAAGTCATGTGACACTGCTGTATTATTCAAAATGATGTACCGTTAGGACTGGATGATGTTTTTTGACTTCAAAGTTCCTCTTTAACTCAAGACAGCAGCTATAGTTACTAATCAGAAAAACGTTGTACTTGTGTTATAATTTTATCAGCTCACTTGTCTTACTTTGAGCTTAATAGCCGTGATGGAGAAGACTCTCTTCCACATGTCAAATACAGCCTGACATTGTAGCATCAGAGACGACCAAGAGCTTAAACATATCTGCAGCTCAAACTTCAAGCATTGTGGACAAACGATCAGAGTTCAAAACGATTTGTTTAAAAGTAATAAAGAAACAGCTGATATTTTTAAGCTTACCTCCATGTTCTGTGCTTGGAGAGCTCCTCTGAACTCTCTTGCAGCTCTGGTGTATTGACTAGTTGAAGTTGGAGCTCCACTTACCCTCCACCCAAGGTCAGGGTTGCCAGATTGGTCTTAGTTTCAGTGTAACAGGAAGCAGTCAAGTTGGGCTGTTTGTTTAATATCAGAAATAAACATGCAGGGGGAGAATGCCATCTGATGGCTAAAAGTACACAGTAAGGCCAGTGATCTTCTCTTACTTCCCTTTCTAAAACATAGAAAGCCACACAAGTAGCCACACAAACACACGCATACAGTTTGTGACTAAAATAGCTGACACTCACACTAGCTTTCCCATAGTTTTTGGGATGATTGTGAAGTCAGGCTTTAATTTATGATGAGAAACCCCCTGATTTACAATCGACAGGATCAGTTTGTCACCTTGGAGGAAGTACTGGAGTAAGACTGCATAAATAAAACAGTTTGTATTAAAAATGCCTATTGTGGGTTAGCATAATCCCCTCGCCACCCAAGCGCCATAATAATAATAATAATAATAATAATAATAATAATAACTACATTTTCAACATTTAGCAGATGATTTTTATCCAAAGCGACTTACAGTACTGTGACAGTATACACGATCAGCCATAACATTAAAACCACCTCCTTGTTTCTACACTCACTGTCCATTTTATCAGCTCCACTTACCATATAGAAGCACTTTGTAGTCCTACAATTACTGACTGTAGTCCATCTGTTTCTCTGCATGCTTTCTTAGCCCCCTTTCATGCTGTTCTTCATTGGTCAGGACCCCCACAGGACCACCACAGAGCAGGTATTATTTGGGTGGTGGATCATTCTCAGCACTGCAGTGACACTGACATGGTGGTGGTGTGTTAGTGTGTGTTGTGCTGGTATGAGTGGATCAGACACAGCCATGCTGATGGAGATTTTAAACACTTCACTGTCACTGCTGGACTGAGAATAGTCGACCAACCAAAAACATCCAGCCAACAGCGCCCCGTGGGCAGCATCCTGTGACCACCGATGAAGGTCTAGAAGATGACCGACTCAAACAGCAGCAATAGATGAGCGATCGTCTCTGACTTTACATCTACAAGGTGGACCAACTAGGTAGGAGTGTTGAATAGAGTGGACAGTGAATGGACACGGTATTTAAAAACTCCAGGAGTGCTGCTGTGTCTGATCCACTCATACCAGCACAACACACACCACCACCATGTCAGTGTCACTGCAGTGCTGAGAATGATCCACCACCTAAATAATACCTGCTCTGTGGTGGCTCTGTGGGGGTCCTGACCATTGAAGAAGGAGTATGTAGAGAAATATGTAGATAGACTACAGTCAGTAATTGTAGAACCACAAAGTGCTTCTATATGGTGAGTGGAGCTGATAAAATGGACAGTGAGTGTAGAAACAATGAGGTGGTTTTAATCTTATGGCTGATCGGTGTATATTATCTGAGTAATTGAGGGTTAACTCAAGGGTTACTTAAGGGGCCAACAGTGGCAACCTGGCAGTGGTGGGGCTTAAACCAGCAACCTTTTGATTGCTAGTCCAGTACCTTAACCACTAGGCAACAACTGCCCTAATAATGATGATGGTATATAACATAATCTTTTACCATTAACAGTTAACATCAGTCATGTCTTTTCCCATATTAATAATTTGGTGTTTTTAAAACATTTACAACAACTTATTATCAAACTGATTTAATTGATTGGCCAGTTATGCTCTGTGGGACTCCCAGCCACAGATAACAATGGCATTACCATGGATCTCAATGAGTGACTGAATGTTTTACTGTTGTGCTGCTCATGTGCTTTCTTTTTTCACTGATGTATCATAAAACAGACTACTAACATGTACATGGATTATTTCTAAACTCGAAAGTGGTTTTATAGTCAAAATTGCAGGGAAAGGCCCAATCTGGCAACCTGCCCTCATACCATTGCCCTCTTGTCCATGAGGAAGGCCAGAGCAGCTATAGTGCAGACTGCAGTTATATTTAGATGTGCCTCCTACAGCAACACTCAGAGAGACCACTCCTCAAAACGGGGAGACAAAGCCCGGGGAGTTTCATAATAAAAACAACAATAATAAAACTACATTAATAATAATAATATAATAATAATATAATAATAATAACTGGCCTGGTGGAGTGGTTGGAGGAGTGGGTTCCATAGTTCCCTAGGTTTGACCCTTGTTTGAAAACAATGTCAAGTTAAGTTTTTCATGTTCTCTCTGTGACAGTGTGGTCCAAAGATGGATTGCTGCCCTCTTCAAGGTGTTTAAAAAGTAATAATAACAATAATAATAATAGTATAAAATACAAATAGCTTCACTTATTTATTTTAAGAATTAATTATTAAATATTAGAGCCCACCAGCTCTTAGATCGAGGTTTGAATCTCAGTGATGCTATCAGCCGGCCAGGCGACTACACAGACATGATTGGCCATTTATTAGAGGGGATGGGTGAAGCCCTGCGATGGACTGGCAACCCTTCCTTGGCATTCCAGCCTTACTTCCAGTGTTTCTTGGTGAAACCGGCCTCACTACAACCCTGACCAAGACAAAGCGCTTGATAAAAATGTAATTAACTAAAAAATTAAAAGGAAATAAACATTTATAACATAAAAAATTAAATGATCACAAATAAATCCATTCCTGAAACACTTGGTAGCATCAATAAGAACTGGGCCAAATTAACCTTTTTTGTAGGGTCAGGGGCAAAAATTTAAATTGTTGACCGCTACGCCCCGCCCATTAAATTATGTACCGAGGGTCCACATGAAATCATGGGGCTTTTGGAATCATCTGCTTGATTTATGGTCTCTTAACGTCTCGATCAACAGTCCAGTAATTTAACCACTAAACCACCACTGACTGTACAGTTTGGTGCAGCTAATGCCCAGTTCACACTACACGATTTTTGCCCTGATTTTCGCTGGGCGACCGGTCGGCGCTAGATTTGCCGACTCGGAAGCAACTCGGCGTTCGAAACTCGGCGCTCAATCGCTATGTGTGAACTACTCAACAACTCGATCCGAGTGGCTCGCCGGGCGCTGAAGATAAATATCTAGCATGTCAAATATCTGGATATGAGTCGGCCGACTGGCAATGAGTGCTATGTCGAACAGCCAATGAGAATGCAAGATACGGGGTGAGGGGAAATGCAGGGGAGAAGTGTAAAAGGTGGGACAGGGACACACACTCAAGTTCTCTACAAAACATAATACCCACGCTGCACTGCAAAAAATATTTATTAACCTACAACTCACTATAGAACAATCCCTGCTGTTCGCGTAGCCAAATCCACTCAGATTCATTTATTTTTCCTACTTGATTTTACGCTGCACATCAGCGCACAAACTCTGATCGCTCGCTACTTGTTGACGTGCATTTTTGGACGTGGAATTATTAAACCCCTCGTCACTTCTCACGTTTGTTTTCATGACAAAACGTAGTTTGGGATACCAGAGAAGCTCGCCTGCGATTCCAGTTAGTGATAGATGGTGTAGTGTGAAACCCCCTATCGCCGATCAGTCGTGTAGTGTGAACTGTACAGCGACCTGACGACTTGGAATGTCGTGTAGTGTGAACTTGGCATAAACCACCTACTTGCATGATTTTAGAAGTGAATATAGTACTCAGAGGAAACCCATAATGACAAACTTGTTACACACAGTGATGAAAGATATTAACAGAGAGTCTTAGAAGTGAGATTTTTGTCTCGATATTTATTCACGTGTCCCTTACCCATACTAATTTAGCATTCACTGCCACTGCCACTGCCACTCCCACACAGAGGGGGGGGAGGGGGGGGGGAGGGTCTGAGGATGAAGACTGCAGTTTGAGGTTAGTGAGAAGTGTCAACAACAATACCATGTATGGAGGAATTGAAAGAGGAAGCTGCTTTTGAAAGAGGGACTGGCTAGTAGGGGGAAGGGGAGGATTATTTTTGTGCTAGTACATGTGACTGATGTGTTTTTCCCCTCAAATAATTTATTTTAATAATTAAAAAGAAAATCCCAGCAATTAAAAAATAAGAACAATTAGTCTTGAGTCCATTCATGCCTCAGGGATTTAGGAAAATTAAAATGTAAAAATGTACATCAATGAGATTATTGTATTGTTGGTATGATTAGTACTTGTGCACCACTGACCAACTTTATTAAGTAGGAAGTGCAAAGAGACACACAGACCAAAATTAGGTCAATAAAAAGACACCACAGATGAAACAACTGTTTATGTAAACACTGTCTAGATGTTGTAAAGCACTTCTGCAGCAATATGTAGAAATTCTTGACGAAATTACTTAACACTGTGTTTAAAGGAAAAACCACACACTGGAGGCCTACATCTATACTTTGTGCCAGCTATGAAGTATGGTGTAGGAAGCATTACAGTTTGGGACAGCTACAACATGTATATACGAGTGTTCTTTAAAAAATCAGCACTTTTTAAACTCTATTTATTAAGAATTTCAAAAACAAATGACATGACTTTTCTACACAGTCGGCTTCCGATGCATTTTCCAGCGTTGTACCAAAAAATGTTTTTGGTTGAGCGTGTAGCCACGGATGCGCTGCTGCGTCACATCATCATCACATGAAAATCTTCTTCCCCTTAAAGCTTCACTGAGTGTCCAAAAAGGAGGAAATCAAATGGCGCTAAATCCAGACTATAAGCGTCTCTCAGTCTCTCAGACACGACTGATTACTCCTCCTAGTACACCCTCACTGTTTATAACCAAAATATAAAGTGCAGAAACTTTTTAAACATCCCTTGAATACATCGCATTTATATAACACATGAATAAATTAAAGCTTTTATGCAAGCTCATCACTTTTGAGATTTTGAGATTCCTATTAGCCAGCTGGGCGTGTACACACTTACACAGACATGATTGACTATGTCTGGAGGGAAGGATGGCCGTAGCCCTGATATGCATTGCGCACCTTGCCTGCGAAACAAAATCTATGCATATGGTCCTGATCGAATAAAAAAATAAACCCTTTAGCATGTCTTTATTATAAGTTGTGTCATAATATTAAGTAAGGACATCTCGTAATTGCGAGAAAAAAACTCATTATAATGGTGAGCGCTCCTTTTCTCTGTTAACTTTAATAAAGTAACTGGGAATTACTTTAGGATTGCTGCTAGTTAACCAAATAATCATTCCTGAAAAGCCACTGATGCCACCAATAATGCAGGTACCACAGGGCCTCGGTTTAGAAGTTAGGCCCGCAAATCTCAGCTCAGCTCCTTGTAGATCTAAAACTTTTAATAAAAGCCTAAATGTGTCTTGTGTGACAACATACCCAGTTATTAAACATGTAAAATGTTGTTGTTTATAACCATAAAACTCGGTTCAGAATAATGCACCATCCATTTACATTTTTGCCATTTATCAGACTTACAAAGCGACTTACAGTACTGTGACAGTTTATTGTCTAAGCAATTGAGGGTTAAGGGCCTTGCTCAAGGGCCCAACAGTGTAACCTGGCTGTGGTGGGGCTTGAACCAGCGACCTTTGGATTACTAGTGCAGTATCTTAACCATTAGGCTACAACTGCCCTCCATCCAAGAGGTCTGACTGATTTTTTACATCTGTGTAAATGCTGAGATTTAAGAATCTTTTGCAGTACTAATAAAAATATCATCAATTATGCTCAGTGACGCATTGGGGCGGCATGGTGGCTAAGTGGGTAGCAATGTTCTTTCTGTGTGGAGTTTGCATGTTCTCCCCGTGTCTGCATGGGTTTCCTCCGGGAGCTCCGGTTTCCTCCCACAGTCCAAAAACATGCAGCCAGGCTAATTTGAGACACTGAATTGTCCTACAGGTACCGAGGCGCTAGGGTGCATAAACCAGTGCGTTATAGTGCCGGTCCCAAGTCCGGATAAATAGGGAGGGTCGTGTCAGGAAGGGCATTCGGCGTAAAAACTGTGTTAAATCAATAATGCGGGTCACAATCCGCCTGCGACCCCTAATGGGAGCAGCCGAGGAAATAGAGAGAGAGATGCTCAGTGAAACATTAAATTCACTGTAAATTAAGTCGAGCGTGAAGTAAAAGCAGATCAGTTCAGTCATTTACATTTGCAGCGTTTAGCATGCACTTTTATCCAAAGCGACTTACAGTTATGACTGAAAACAGTCTGAGCAATTTAGGGTTAACTGCTTTGTTCCGGGGCCCAATAGTGGCAACTTGATGGTGATGGGGCTTGAACCACCAACCGTCTGATTACTAGTACAGTACCTCAACCACAGAGCGACCACTGCACGATCAACTGCACCACTGAGTCAAATCAAGAACAAAATCGAGTCTCTTGCTTGCAACAGGTATTAACCTGCTTCACAAAATAAGATCATTTCCTCATAACTGTGATGTTATAACGGCAGGCTGAAGGGTTTATTTTTTTATTCTGAGTTTAATCTTCCCTTGTTAAAGTTGGTTGAAACTTCCTAGGTAGCGTTTCACACATTCTTACAGTTCCTGGAGTCGACAGGGTGCACGAGTGTGTACATGAATGGAACTGGTGTTAGTGTTTGTGATCAGAGCTGTGATGTTTGCAGGATGTTTCCTTATCGCAAAGTTTGACGATCAGCCAAGACGTGTTTGGTGTTCACTGGAGCTCCAAGTCTATTGTCGAGACCTGCTGGTGTGGTTTCAAACCCACTCAACCATCGCCATTTAAAAAATGATGATAGAGAAATTATGTAAAGATCTTTGTTTTGTTTATGGTTATGTGTGTGTGTATGGTTTATAGTCTGATGAGTCTTTGTCGTGCTATGATTTCGTTTCTCCGCGTGTAATGTCATACCAATAGCCTCAGCTACCTTTTTTTATTTTAAAAGGAACCACCTTTTGGTCTGGTCTGATGTTGACTCACCCATTTAAGGTTCACAAATTCAAGTGTCCAGATTTATCTACTCCGTGCAAAACGAAACTTGAGAAACATGAAGTGATCAGTGTTTCACATGCCATGTGTTTCATATTTAATAGAACTGTCTCTAATGTCAGATGATTTATGTTCACCTCTGGTATGACCATCACTTCAGAGGCCAGTGGTAGCTCAGCGGTTAAAGTACAAGACTAGTAACTGGAAGGTCACTGGCTCAAGAACTGCATCTGCCATGTTGTTGGGCCCTTGAGCAAGGCTTTTAACCCTCAATTGCTTGCACGAGGCGAGTTCATTTGGAGACCGTATTGTGCACAGAGAGTCACACACAGATCCCCATTATCACCAGTCTCTGTGCAGGTACCATCGATCAGCCAGCAGAGGTCGTAATTGCAACAATTATGAGGAGACCCTGTTCAGTTGTTGTCCCACCCCCTTACAGACACACAGCCACGCAGATAACGGAAATGTTTGTGAAACATAATGATGCTAGATGCACAGATGCACAATGCCGCTATATTGCTTCTAAGTGTCTCTCTCTATTTTCTCTTGGTTTCTCAGCTCTGCCTCCTCCTGGCATCTAATACTGTCGTCTGCTTTCTTCCTCCACAGCAGCTTGGTTAAACAAGTTCTGAAATTCTCCCCGACAAAGAAAAACAGGATGGGATCCAGGCAGCTGTGCGCCGTGCAGAGACAAAGCGTCACCACTGCGCTCTTACGCACGGCTCGGATGTACCCGCAGGATTCCGGACCGGTGCCGTTACTCACGTAACTCTCGGCGTGTAGAAACACCACTCGGCCGACGTGGTACGGTAGGAAACAAATGAGGAAGAAGGCCAGGCTGATGATGATCAGAGCAAAAGCTTTTTTTCTCGATGTGCTGATGGTGTGCTGAGAGAGGCCGGGCCTGAGCAGCCTGTGGGCTATCAGCACAGAGCACAACAAGATGACCGTCAGAGGCGCTACGAAGAACGGAAGCGTGGCGTAATTAATTCTGATGAAATGATCGATGGAGCTCGTGTTACTGGGAAGCTCCAGGCATTTGGAGGTGGCTTCATTATCGCCGCTCCGTATTGCCAGCAGAGGGCTGCACATGGATGCCGTGAGTAACCAGATGAAAATACAAACCGTCCATCTGTTGCAGCATTTCTGTAAGCTCATGAAGCGATACGGATGCGCCAGCGCCAGGTATCGCATGATGACCAGAGACATCAAGAAGAAGATGGAGGTGTACATGTTCAGGTAAAAAACGTAGAACAGCAGACTGCACGCCAATTTGCCAAACTGCCAGTTGGACCCCGAGAGGAAGTATGATGCTCTCAATGGCAAAGAGCAAATCAGCATGAGGTCGGACACCAGCAGATTGACCATGAAGAGGTTGACGGTGGTCAGAGACTTCTTCTTTCTCCACACGCCGAAGAGGATGAACAGGGAAATCGAGTGGCCCACGATGCCCAGGATGAAGATGAGCAGGTAGGCAGCAGGAAACACGGCTTGCTTGAAGTCAATAATGGAGCAGTTATCTGAACCCATGGCACCTCCTGCTAATCATGGTGTGAAATAAAAACGACAAAACACAATAAATGATCAGGAAAAAAAAGATATCAGTGAATATTTTAGCGTTTCTCAAGAACTAATCCACCATCAAGTCTCAACATCATGCCAGTAAACAGAGAAAAACAATATAACAACCATCAGAAAGTAAAAGAGGTGGTTGAGCTCAGCATCATCCTAACCAAATACAATGTTTAATTATGCACATGTAACTCTCACAGTTGCTCTAGTGCAGTAGTCGTGAATCTCTTGTCCATTACTACTGGGATTAAAAAACAACTCATAGCTGTATTATACACCGATGAGGCATAACATTATGACCACCTTCCTAATATTGTGTTGGTCCCCCTTTTGCTGCCAAAACAGCCCTCCAACTGTGATGCTGCACTGTGTATTCTGACACCTTTCAATCAGAACCAGCATGAACTTCTTCAGCAGTTTGAGCTACAGCCTCGGCCCTGTCGTCTGTCGCCGGTTTACCTCTGTTCCTTCCTTGGACCACTGCAGACCAGGAACACCCCACAAGAGCTGCAGTTTTGGAGATCTGACCCAGTCGTCTAGCCATCACAAATTGGCCCTCGTCAAACTCACTCAGATCCTCACGCTCGCTCCTGCTTCTAACATCAACTTTGAGGATAAAATGTTCACTTGCTGCCTAATATATCTCACCCACTAACAGGTGCCGTGATGAAGAGATAATCAGTGTTATTCACTTCACCTATCAGTGGTCATAATGTTATGCCTTATCGGTGTATTTTATTCTGTGGTGCTTTGAATGTGCCAAAACAAAACACAGTACAAGAAACTTTGTTCAACCCAAGCAGTGCAGTATTCGTGCCAAAGTTATATGTAATCACTGTCCAATCACAATCCTCAATCCACCAAATTTGGGGCAATGATATGTGTGTATTGTATTTCACATTTTGGCACAAATTCCTCTCCATAATTTACATCCTCCTAATGCACAGTAAAACATTTGTAGAGGCTTTAAATGCCTAGATCAAGATCAAAAGTGCATTATTTTCAACTCTAAAGTAAATAGTGTTAAATGATCATAACAAAGCTTTATTGTCATTGATCAGAGAGTGATTATAACGACTTTAACCATGTACCACATGTCCATAATTTTTTTGAACATGGTTACAGTACAGCAGATGCATTAGGTGTTACAACTATTTCTAGTTTCAAACACTATATGTGCATTAAATGTAAACATATTCTCTATTATTATTATTTAAACCTGTATATACACCGATCAGCCATAACAAAAAAACCACCTCCTTGTTTCTACACTCACTGTCCATTTTATCAGCTCCACTTACCATATAGAAGCACTTTGTAGTTCTACAATTACTGACTGTAGTCCATCTGTTTCTCTGCATGCTTTGTTAGCTCCTTTCAAGCTGTTCTTCAATGGTCAGGACCACCACAGGACCACCACAGAGCAGGTATTATTTAGGTGGTGGATCATTCTCAGCACTGCAGTGACACTGACATGGTGGTGGTGTGTTAGTGTGTGTTGTGCTGGTATGAGTGGATCAGACACAGCAGCGCTGCTGGAGTTTTTAAACACCTCACTGTCACTGCTGGACTGAGAATAGTCCACCAACCAAAAATATCCATCCAACAGCGCCCAGTGGGCAGCGTCCTGTGTTAGAATAATTAAAATTAGACACCCCACCAATTAGCAAAGTGAAGGATGTAGCAAAGTAAAACAGTGAGTTCCAATTAAGTTGGTGCAAGGTCGGTGTGAATAGCTACAGGTAGGGAGTGAACAGATAATTGGTAGCACACAGCTCCATAGAAGAACTCCCTAAATACCTTATACCGATAAGGCCGGTTCGGTGCCTCGGACAAGGTCAGTGGCGCTGAGAAAGTAACATCTGAAAGAATTAATTAGGACTGGTTTGAACAGACCATGAGAACAAAGAACTCAGAAGGTGTGGGCAAAATTATAAAAGCACGTTGAACCCTGCGCTCGGGGTCTGTATCTCTGTGACTTGCATTGATTATTCTCTGAAAGCAGAAGTACAGATACCAGCTGGTGAGGCCTGAGGAGAACCAAACCCTTTTCTAAATAAATTTTGTTAGACTTGAGAACTTGGCTAGTTGATCATTTGTCACCCAAAACTCGATTTATCGGTTACCTGTGACCACTGATGAAGGTCTAGAAGATGACCAACTCAAACAGCAGCAATAGATGAGTGATCGTCTCTGACTTTACATCTACAAGGTGGACCAACTAGGTAGGAGTGTCTAATAGAGTGGACAGTGAGTGGAAACGGTGTTTAAAAAACTCCAGCAGCGCTGCTGTGACACTAACACACCACCACCATGTCAGTGTCACTGCAGTGCTGAGAATGATCCACCACCTAAATAATACCTGCTCTGTGGTGGTCCTGTGGGGGTCCTGACCATTGAAGAACAGGGTGAAAGGGGGCTAACAAAGCATGCAGAGAAACAGATGGACTACAGTCAGTAATTGTAGAACTACAAAGTGCTTCTATATGGTAAGTGGACAGTGGAAACAAGGTGGTGGTTTTAATGTTATGGCTGATCAGTGTATATAGTATATACACTGCTTAAAAAAATGAAGGGAACACTAAAATAACACATTCTAGATCTCAATTAATGAAATATTCCAGTTGAAAATCTTTATTCATCACATAGTGGAATGCGTTGAGAACAAAACAACATAAAAATGATCAATGTAAATCAAAATTATTATCCCATGGAGGTCTGGATTTGGAATCATACTCAAAATCAAAGTGGAAAATCCAATTACAGGCTGATCCAACTTCAGTGGAAATAATTCCTCAAGACAAGTTAAAATGAGGCTCAGTAGTGTGTGTGGCCTCCACGTACTTGTATGACCTCCCTACAACGCCCGGGCATGCTCCTGATGAGGCAGCGGATGTTCTTCTGAGGGATCTCCTCCCAGACCTGGATTAAAGCATCAGTCAACTCCTGGACAGTCTGTGGTGCAACGTGGCATTGGTGGATGATGTCCCAGATGTGCTCGATTGGAACCTGCTCTCATCCGTCAAAAGCACAGGGCGCCAATGGCGAATCTGCCAATCTTGGTGTTCTCTGCCAAATGCCAATCGCCCTGCACGGTGTTGGGCTGTAAGCACAAGCCCCACTTGTGGATGTCGGGCCCTCATACCACCTTCATGGAGTCTGTTTCTGACAGTTTGAGCAGAAACATGGATATTGGTGGCCTGCTGGAGGTCATTTTGCAGGGCTCTGACACTGCTCCTCCTGTTCCTCCTGGCACAAAGGAGGAGGTAGCGGTCCTGCTGCTGGATTGTTGCCCTCCTACGGCCCCCTCCATGTCTCCTGGTGTATTGATTGTCTCATGGTATCTGCTTCATGCTCTGGACACTGTGCTGACAGACACAGCAAACCTTCTTTGCCACAGCTCGCATTGATGTGCCATCCTGGAAGAGCTGCACTACCTGAGCAACTTCTGTGGGTTGTAGACACCATCTCATGCTACCTCTAGCATGTGGAGGCCACACACACTACTGAGCCTCATTTTAACTTGTCTTGAGGAATTATTTCCACTGAAGTTGGATCAGCCTGTAATTGGATTTTCCACTTTGATTTTGAGTATGATTCCAAATCCAGACCTCCATGGGATAATAATTTTGATTTACATTGATCAGTTTTATGTTATTTTGTTCTCAATGCATTCCACTATGTGATGAATAAAGATTTTCAACTGGAATATTTCATTAATTGAGATCTAGGATGTGTTATTTTAGTGTTCGCTTTATTTTTTTGAGCAGTGTATATTTACTGTGGGAGTGTCTGATAGTCTAATCTGCATCATTTTTCTTTTACTTTTGTTTGTGCCTTTCTAAAAAAGCAATCCTGATTAATCACTGTTTCATTTGACAGTATTAAGAAGCCACGTGATAAGGCATTAACATCGCATTATGTGGTTTTATTATTAGTGTTTAAGTCCACATCCAAAAGCAGCACTTAATTACTAGCAGATCATCGTAACACGGAATTTATTGAAAGGAGCAGGCTGACTTTTTTGAAAGTGTGTTGACCTTCATACATTAGGCAGCTTTATGAATACATGCCTGAAAATTGAGTTTTTGTCATTGACCACCCAGACCCGCTAAGCTCCATTGAAAAACTGTGAGATGAGCTGAAGCGGAGAGTCCACAAGAAAGTCCAAGTGGCATTGAAGATCTAGAAAGCTTTAAAAAAGCTGATTGATCCATTAAATAGCAGATTCTGTGTTAGCTCAGATGGACCAGGGTGCTGCAACACCCACACTGGAAACCACTTGTACATCTGAACCTTATGCAGACTTACAAAACCCGTTTTAGAAACTACACAGTAATTACAAACAAACAAACTAAATACATACTGGCTTTCAAGTGATCCAAAATTATTCTAAACATCTATCACACAATATGATCTAGTTCTAGTTTACACAGACTGACACTGGTATGAAATAAATGATAATAATTTACCTGTGTGGTCTGGCCAAGTTGTGAAGACTGTTCTGTTAAGCAAACGGGAAATGCAGGCGTCTCCGTCTCTATCTTACACATTAAAGCTCTTCTGGGGTTGTTTCTTTTTGTTTGTTCAAGTGGCAGGAGGCGGGCTGAACCTAAATCCCAGTCAGGTCATGCGTTTTTCCCACAATTCATTCTGTGCTGAGGAATCTGACTATACAGGTAGGATGGGAAAACCCCAAACTGCACTAAACTTTCTCTGTCATTTACAAGATCTAATTAACACCGTTCGGCTTTTTACAGCTCAAGACGCCAGTTCCTTATTCCTCAGTATTTATCTCCTCCACCCCCCACAGTCTTCTGATTTCTGTTACTCTGCAGTTATTTTGCTGAGTGTCCTTTGACCCAACGATTTTGTCAGCCTAGTAAACTTTCCCACACAATAAAAGCACATCAAACACACAGATGATTCTGGACGCAAAAAGTGAAGTATATTCGACTGATCAAACGGCCATTTAGATTGTAATCAGACACACATACAATGCAAAACCACTTTAAACTTCCCTTCAGCACTTTCTCATCACTAAAGTAATCGATTAAAACCTCAACTTAACACGCTTGGATGAACAGTGTAGGAACTAATGCTTAAAAAGGTGCTTTCTAACAAAGCAATGTCTGATTGGGACTTTCACAAATACGCTTCATGAATTATAGTTTTATTAAAGTAATTTAATGCAAAAGTGGTACAAATCTAATTTTAAAATCTTGGGTGCAATGCAGGATTTCCTCTGTACAGGACATCACGTACACCTCGGGGTTATTTAGAGCAGCCAAGCTTGTGCACGTCGAAGTCTTAGAAGAAACCATGATTACGATCAACATTTATCAATCCAAAAGGCAGTCGTTTTATTTATTAGGATTTTAACGTCATGTTTTAAACACTTTGGTTACATTCATGACAAACGATAGTTACTCGTTACACAAGATTCATCAGTATAAGTTTAAATATCAAACACAGTCATGGACAATATTTGTATCTTCAATTCACCTCAGGCACGGTGGCTAACACTGTCGCCTCACAGCAAGAAGGTCCTGGGTCCAGGTCCTTTCTGTGTGGCGTTTGCATGTTCTCCACGTGTCTGTGTGAGTTTCCTCCCACAGTCCAAAGACGTGCAGGTGAGGTGAATTGGAGATACAAAATTGTCCATGGCTGTGTTCGATATAACCTTGTGAACTGATGAATCTGGTGTAATGAGTAACTACCGTTCCTGTCATGAATGTAACCAAAGTGTAAAACATGACGTTAAAATCCTAATAAACAAAACAATTCACCTCCCTTGCACGTCTTTGTACTGCAGGAGGAACCCCATGCAGACATGGGGAGAACATGCAAACTCCACACAGAAAGGACTCGGAACGTTCCACCTGGGAATTAAACCCAGGACCTTCTTGCTGTGAGGCAACAGCGCTACCCACTGAGCCACCGTGCCTTCTGAAAGGCAGTCTGTAAATAGCTATATGGAGACACACTTTGCATTATTCTTTGGTATGGGCCAGCAACAATGGTCTATGAATAATTATGTAGGGAGTTGCCCCCCCTTTCCCACAGCCCCAAAAAACTGAAACATCATTTCGATCTGGGGCAGATGAGATAACCAAAGCATAAGAAAAGGATAAACCCAGGATCCCAGGAGCTATTCTGCTCTACAGCACCTACACTTTCTAATGTGTTTCCTCACACGAGACCAACATCACAACCACACTGTGGGGTTTGTACCACATCTGTAGCGACTACGTTTCTGTGTACCAAGAAAAATAGAATCATGTTCGCTTTTATTATTATTTATTTTATGCATTTTCTCCCCCTTTCTCCCTTTTTTAGCGTGTCCAATTGCCCGATTGCGTCATGCTTCCTCTTCACCAATGCCGATCCCCGCTCTGATTGAGGAGAACGAAGCTAACCCACGCCCCCTCCGACACGTGGGCAGCAGCCGTATGCATCTTATTACCTACACTTTGACGAGTGCAGTGCAGCTCAGCGTTGTGTACGGAGACACACCCTGAGAGCACTCTTTTTTCATCTCTGTGCAGGCGCCATCAATCAGCCAGCAGAGTCGTAATTGCACCAGTCATGAGAGAGAGAGACCCCATCCGGCTTAGTCCCGCCCATATCTGAACAACAGGCCAATCGTTGTTCATGAGGCCGCTCAGCCGGCAGGCAGAGCTGAGTTTCGATACGATGTATTCGAGATCCCAGCTCTGGTTCCAGCTTGTGTTTTTACCGCTTTAATTCACTTCTAATAATAAAAGTCACATTTTTACACTTGGTTTTAAACTTGGTGACTCTGGACTTGTTTTTCACTGCTACCTGGTGTACTACTGCGACAGTTAAACACCCAGAAAATGTATGCAAAATTAAAAAGTAAAACTTATTTTATTATTGACTTAATACATTCCTTTGTGTTTTTCTTGGCACTGATGAATCGTTTACATGAAGCCGTACAGTTTTAGCAGTGGTTTTACATCCCAAAATAATTTATAGTTACTTCCTCATTCCATTTGTATCAAGAAATCATTCTGTTTAATCTGAGACCAAATATAACATTTTACAGCGTGTTGTGCCCCACCACTGTGAACGTGGCAAATCACACTTCCTATATTTACAGTCCTGGAACGGGCTGGTCACATTTAGATTCCAGAAGCACACCAGGGCCCACACAGACCCTGGTCAGAAACACATTGTTCTTACTTTTGTGTTATACTAATCATTTTCATCAGTTCCCAATTGCAAGCACCACCCATGCTCTAACCGAAGCGAGCTGCAGACGAGCACTCCTCCCTCCCTGTGACAGGCATGCAGTTAATGGCTGCTTTTTTTCACCTCCTGGTAGCGGTGAACTCACACAGAGAGCCACGTCTGTAAATCATCCAGCACTCATAGAGGTGCCACGACCTGCCAGCAGCGGTCACGTTGCTGCCGACAAGAAGTAAACTGGTTGACGCTCCTCCTGGGGTTGATAGATTCAAACTCAAAAGCTTGAGCTCTAGGTAGTGGTGGTGCACCACTATGGCTTAGTGGTTGGTGATGTGACGATTCTTACATGCTTAGTGAGGTATGAATATTGAGCAACAGGTTATGCTTAAGAAAAGTGTAATAAAGAAAAAAAAGGTCTTGAAACAGCTGCACATTGGAACAGCGGTTGGTTTTGTGGGTGAGTCACAGCAACTTACTGTGGACTCATGTTTAATCCAGGCCTGTGAGGAGTCTGGCACATTTGGGTTGGTTACTCTTATTGCATCTAGGCATGAATGAATGAATGATACTTTGAAATGGATCCAGGATGTATGTTTACTAGTGGCGAGTCCTGTCACCTGGAAAACAAAGAGCGTAAGGCAGGAATTACCCTGGACAGGGCGCCAATCCATCACAGACAAATAACTCAAATCCCAAAACACGTTTCATAAAAGGGCAGTTGAGTGAATCACGTTACTGAAAACGTTTTACCATAAAATAGTAAAAATTAGCCCAATATTCCAGTTAATTGTTTCCAGATAGATGATGCTGATGCTGGTGATATCAGACACAGCTTGGGGCACCCAGGTGGCACAGCGGGATATTCTGCTAGCACACCAGCACTGAGTTTCTGAACTCCTCGGTTCAAAACTCTGTGTTGCCTCCGGTCGGCTGGGTGACATCTGGCGGGCATAATTGGCAGTACCTGCAGCAGATACTAATTGGCCACCATATCTGCAGGGTGGGGGGCCGGACTATGTGTGGGTGAAATCTTCATACGCTGTGCAGGGGCAAGAAGAGGAGGGCCGTGCACGTGTCGGAAGAGGCGTGTACAGCGACGTGCTCTCCTCGGATGCAATCGGGTATCCCTCAGCAGCGGAAGACATATTGAGTACGCTAAATCAAGACACAGCTTTACTAGTCATAAATAAACTGCATGTTCCAACACATTATAATTGTTTGTACAACATTTTATTTTCCTAAAAGACGATCAATCATAACACACTCAAACATTCGGGTCATTTAATAACAAAACAGCTTTTGACAAAAAGCACTCGTTACAAAAGTAGGTAAAAACGACCTAAAATTCAATCACCAAACCAAAAACTTCTATCCAGGAAGCAAAAAACAAATCCTAATATATTAAAAAGAGCAACGTAGACGTCATTTAATTCATAAAAATCCATCATATGATAAAACAAACACTTTCTGTTAATCCTAAAACACAAATAAACCAGTTAATGCGTCCCACAGTCTGGGGTGTTAAGACCGTTGCTACACACTGAAGAGAGAGACAGGGTTCTGCCTTCTAGAACAAAGCAATACTGTGCCCATCAATACATGATCTAAAATAACATGGATATTTCATATTATCTAATAGTTAGGCGTGTATCAATGAGGAATGCACAGGTTTGCATATTTAATAACAAAAAATAATGCAGGCAGCTCAGGAAGATTAAAAAATCCTCAGAACCTCTAATTTCATTTATTAATAATAAACTCCTCACACACTGGCACAGTTTATTTAAATGGCATAAAAGATATTAAACCCGAGAGTGTGTTTGTTGGTACATGCTCATTCTGAGACTTTATAGCAGCCACCACCTCTTTTTAACTGCTGCGTCTGTAACGGGAACATAAGAGGGCAGCAGAGAGGGCATTTAGTGCCCCATCTTAAATATGACTGGATTCCATGCTGAAGCACTTTCAGAGCAAAGGTGAAGTGCTGCTACTGCCAGTAAACTGAAAAACTGTGTCCCAAATATCATAGTATTATCACAATAGTAGGTATACCATTATTAGTTGAACTCAGGGTTATACTACAACCTCTGGCAAACATGATGGAATCCCCACAATTTAAGGATCTTTACCCAGGTATTTTACTACGTAGCAAATAAACAAATCGCATATATGATTCTATAAAGTTTATATTTAATAGCTGGATTCATGTATGATTCACAAAGCCCATTTTTAGCTACTGATTTCGTGTCTGTATTTTGTTTATTTGCTAGAAAGTAAAAAAAGGGTCCTTTTTAATACATTTTCTACCTTTTTTTCCCAAACTTAATGTAGCCAATTAGTCCTCCGCTGGAGGCACTGCCAATTGTGCCCACTAGAGGGCGCCCAGCCGGCCGATAGCAGGGAATTCAGAATGTGTTTTTAAGGGCGCCCAAGTGGCGCAGCAGGACACTCCGCTAGCACACCAGTGCCCAGATACTTCACTCCTCGGTTCGAAACTCGACGTTGCCACCGGTCTACTGGGCGCCATCTAGCGGGCATAATTGGCAGTGCCTGCAGCAGACACGGTTCTGCTAGGGAGGGATGACCGGACTATGTGGGTGTGGTCTTCAAACGCAGTGTAAGAATTCTGATTGGCAGATAGAGAGGCGCCTGTGAAGAGTGCATGGGTGGAAAAGGGTTCCGCTGAGGGCTGCGTGCGGGTCGGAGGAGGCGTGAGCAGCAATATACCCACCTCGACTGCAATCAGAGATCCCCCAGCAGCGGAGGACAAACCGACTATGCCAAAATGGGAGAAAATGCATCAATAATGTACTGTGAGCTCTGTGTTACATCGTAATTTGTTCATTTTCTTTTAGACTTGTTTACTTGTAGGAAGCTCTGTGTAACTGGAAAATCTGCCATCGAGTCATGTAGTGTGTACTGGATATCAGACCAGTGGATCTAAGACACGTCCAATTATTAACCACAGCATTATGATGACATGGGCATTTAAAAAAAATATTACTAAAAAAAAGATAAACTGCTCTATGACACTGCATCTATTTAAAATATTTGTTGATAGGCCGATCTTCTTAAAAATGTGTCATTGGATCATAATTAACTTAAAAGAAGGATTAAAACTGAATTCTGACGAGTTAAAACAGACTGTGTGCACGCAGTACTCGGGTCGTTCCTTCAGGGCTCCGGGTCGTCTCGTTCAGCCTCCTCCTTTAGTTTCTGTTCCTGCATGCGGTTGCGAGCGGAATCTAATCAAAGACAGTCGAGCGTTAGTCAGAAACGGGACTTTTAAGAAAAGTGGGAAAAAAAAAAATTCAAAGCCTTTCACAGAGACACGTACTCATTTCTGCCAGCTTCTGGATCAGCGTCGACTCGCCACTGGATTTACTGTGAAGGCAGGAGACACAGATTACTGTAAAATACTATGTACACAGGAAGGAAAAATATTTCAACAGATGCCAAGATGTTGCAACAGGCTGCAGGAGAATTTGTAGCCTACAGCAAATAGTGCTCACCACTTTCACTACATTCAGTCACACTGCGCTGATTTCAAATAGATATATGTGTGGATAGACGCTAACACTTACACCAACTATTTCACTTGACGATGTGATTAAATGGATTATTTAGTGCAATAGCGGCAACGTGTAAGTGCTGGGGCTTGAACCTGCAATATTCTGATTAATTAAGTATCTTAACTACTGTGATGTCACCTTGAACCCAGTACACCCCTCTGAATAGTTAATCGTTGGAAGCTCCTGTGAGGGGTTTAAAATTGTGCAGATTTTGGCACAACACTGATGTAAGTAAACACGTGCAGCACTGGCGCATTACGTGGGTCACATTTCTGCTGAGTCAGCTTCAGTTTAATCAAACTAAACTTAAACACACATTTGTACCACCATATCCAAACTCACATATTCCTCCTTGATATTTTAATTCTTTAATTCATACCAATATGTATATATTGACTTTAATCCATATTATTATGATTATTATCTGTATATGACTATTATACTCATTCATTCCCATATTTGATATCATATTATTATATGTAATATTTATCCCTGACCAAGCATAACATTATGAGCACTGACAGGTGAAGTGAATAACACTGGTTATCTCTTCATCACGGCACCTGTTAGTGTGTGTGTGTGTGTGGGGGGGGGGGGGATACAGTATTAGGCAGCAAGTGAACATTTTATCCTCAAAGTTGATGTTAGAAGCAGGAAAAATGGGCGAGTGTGAGGATCTGAGTGAGTTTGACAAGGACCAGATTGTGTTGGCTAGACGACTGGGTCAGAGCATCTCCAAAACTGCAGCTCTTGTGGGGTGTGTCCTGGTCTGCAGTGGTCAGTATCTATCAAAAGTGGTCCAAGGAAGGAACAGTGGTAAACCGGCGACAGGCTCACTGATGCACGTGGAGAGCGAAGGCTGGCCCGTGTGGTCCGATCTAACAGACGAGCTACTGTAGTTCAAACTGCTGAAGAAGTTCATGCTGGTTCTGATATGAAGGTGTCAGAATACACAGTGCAGCAGTTTGTTGTGTAATTATCTATTAATTATATCTATATCTATTTATTATATCTATATCTAGCTATTATATCTATCTATTATATCTTTCTATCTGTTCTAGCTACCTATCTATCCATCTATCTATTATATCTATCTATCTAATATATCTACCTACAGTATATATCTACCCATCTATCTATCTATCTATCTATCTATCTATCTATCTATCTATCTATCTATCTATCTATCTATCTATTTACCTATCTATCTATCTATCTATTATATCTATCTATCTAATATATCTACCTACAGTATATATCTATCCATCTACCCATCTATCTATCTATCTATCTATCTATCTATCTATCTATCTATCTATCTATCTATCTATCTATTATATCTATCTATCTAATATATCTACCTACAGTATATATCTATCCATCTACCCATCCATCCATCCATCCATCCATCCATCCATCCATCCATCCATCCATCTATCTATCTATCTATCTATCTATCTATCTATCTATCTATCTATCTATCTAATATATCTACCTACAGTATCTATCTATCTATCCATCCATCCATCCATCCATCCATCCATCCATCCATCCATCCATCCACTCTATCTATCTATCTATCTATCTATCTATCTATCTATCTATCTATCTAATATATCTGTTCTATCTACCTATCTATCCATCTATCTATTATATCTATCTATCTAATATATCTACCTACAGTATCTATCTATCTATCTATCTATCCATCTACCTATCTATCCATCTATCTATCTACCTATCTATCCATCTACCTATTCTATCTATCTATCTATCCATCCATCCATCCATCCATCCATCCATCCACTCTATCTATCTATCTATCTATCTATCTAATATATCTATCTATCTAGTACAACCCTCTCAATTGCACTTGTATGTGTGAAATTACGGATGTAATTGAAACTTAACAGACAACAGTTACACAGATGACTTATTCGTCCCTCTGTGTTGAAAGTTCTCACCTTCCATCCGCTTCATCCTGTCCGTCCACATCGAAGCGTAATCTCTTCAAGGGTTTGGGGTTGGACGGTCCCTCCAGACTCCTCTTCGGCGGCCAATCCGCGCTACTAACCATCTGATTGATTTTCTGGAACCTGTCCGGTGTCTGTTTAACAGAAAGAGAAAGCTTTAATAATTCACTACTGTAGTGTGAGTGTGTACAGTGACTAGTGTAGAAGTGACTCACCCCAAACGACTCTCCGATTGATACGAGAATCCTGTAAGAAAAGGTGGTCATGAGTCAACATACGTTCAGTCAGTACATTAAATCATGAAAAGACAAGTGCAAAACTACACATGTGCAGTCCATCGACCCCTTCTTGTTCACCCGTGCTTCAGTGAAGTCGCACATGAGGCCAGAAATCACGCAAAGAGAGACACGCACAATCTCCATGCTCCTCCACTTCTGTACAGGCGCCTTGGGCTGATACCCCACCCACTTATTAGTCCAGTCTTTTCCACCCAGCAGGCTGATGGACAATGTCTGCTGCAGGCACTGCCAATTGTGCCCACTAGAAGGCACCCAGCCGACCGTTAGCAGAGCCAAGATTCAAACCGGGGAGTTCCGAATCGCAGCACTGGTGCACTAGCGGAATATTCCACTGTGCCACCTGGGCACCATGAGCTTTTTTTTTTATGGATAAAGGTGTTTGACTCAAAGTAACAGTTTAAATGTGTTTGTCCTAGGATGTTTTCTCATTGTGACATCCTTAGGATGGTGAGTTATGCTACATTTGTGACAGATAAGTGGCTAAAATATGCTAATGTTGCTATTTAGGGTTTCCACATGAATGCAGACACTAACCTGGATCTGGGAGTCATGGCACCTGGAGTCAGGCGACTGCTTTTCAAAGGAGAGATGTAGACGTTCCCACCAGGCACCCGCAGAGGCGAGCTGGGGTATTTGTAAGGACTCCGGGGGATATGGGGTATAGGAGACAGAGGGGGTGGCTGGGAAAGAAAGCACAGCAATAAGTCTCAGTTCTAGCTTTGGTTGTGATTTCATTTCTGGCCACTAGATGGGACCAGTGTAGAGGAGAAGCTCGTACCCGAGGCGAGGCGTACTGCAGGATGTTGGTCTTCAGTTTCTGCATGAACACCTGATTGTAGAAGGCGATAATGGAATCATACTGACCCTCCCTGATCAGCACACTCTTGAAGGTCTGAGGAATAGAACACCACAGTTAAAATGTGCACCGATCCCATTTCATTGCATTATTTGAAAATAAAACACTCGAACATCAAGTTTCCTGCGAGCTCTCACCTCCTGGTTTGTGTTGGGAAGCTCTTTGTAAGCCGTAACGATCGACTTAAAGCGCAGATCCACGTTCTTCACTTTGCATATGGCATACATGGCAGACATCATGAGCTGAAACAAGATTAGGCTTCATTTTAGAACGGTGTGGCTGGGGGTCAGGACTGGGCAGAGTTTATTTATTTATTTATTAGGATTTTAACGTCATGTTTTACATAGTTTGGTTACATTTATGACAGAACAGGTAGTTACTGGTTACACAAGATTCATCAGGTTTTAATGTCAAACAGTCATGGACAATTTTGTATCTACAATTCACCTCACACCTCACATCTTCATCACCTCACACCTCACTTAGGACTGTGGGAGGAACACTGAGCTCCCGGAGGAAACCCATGCAGACACGGAGAATGTGCAAAATCCACACAGGAAGGACATGGCCCGCCCCACCTAGGAATCAAACCCAGGACCTACTTGCTGTGAGACGATGGTGCTACCCACCGAGCCACCATGCCGCCCATAGCCTCTTTATTAGGTAAAGCATAATGATTTTGGAATACCCTAAAGTAAGTGGGCAGTATACTGACCTCTAGTGTTAAATTTGTATCAGATTGTTACCAGCATCAGTTGGTTGTCTAAATACCAGGGTCTGTCATGCCATTAACGCTTTGGGCATAGATAACTGGCACGTTAGCTTTATTGCTTTATTAGATTCCTGACACGCCAGTGTGGGTCGTAGCAGGTGCAGCTGGGTCATACCTGGTCGAGGTGTCGGTCCCTCATCAGCTCATACTCGTTCTGTAGCGTGTGCTGCAGCAGAGTCCAGATGATGGCCTCCAGCTCAGGGTGAGAGGTCAGCAGTGCAGAGAAAAGCTTCTGTAGCCGCAGGTAGGCCATTCTGTACACTGCACCCAAAAATGAGAGCATATCAATAACACAGTTTAAATCTCATCACCTCTTATTTCACAGTTCTAATGAAAAACGTAGGATGCTCAGAACAGTAAGTACATTTATTTATTAGTATTTTAACATCATGTCTACACACTTTAGTTACATTCACGACAGTACAGGTAGTTACTGGTTACACAAGATTCATCAGTTGAAGTCTTTAATGTCATCCATTTCATCTAAGTACTGGTTTATTATACTGTACTCGGTAATAAAAGTCCCTTTCACTTCATTTATTTGCTTATTAAAAATTTAAGGTGATGTTTTACACTTTGGTTCCATTCAGAAAAGGTAGTTTCAGGTCACCCATAATTCATCTATTCATTTTTAAAATCAAACACTAGGGATGTAACGATGCACCACAAGAGTTAAAAATCGGTGCACATGTGCCACGATTTGAATCGGTTATTCATTTAAGATGAATCGATATTCACTTTATACAGCAGAGGGCACTAGGGATGTAACGATGCACTCTACCCACAACGCGATGCAATTCACAATACTGGGTTCACGATACGATTTTTCCCCCGATTTTTTTTTTGAACTGAAATTGAAGACAAATGATGACGGTTTCCTTTTATTATTTCTCTTAAAAAAGTAAATTAAATACTGTATTTGTGCTTATCTTTTATTTATCTACATAATAAATGTCATTTTATTACTGAGGTAGGTACAAATTGCAAAACAATTTTGAATTAAGCCCAATTTGGCTGAAAACCCCTGAATTTGGCAACCAGGCGTATAGTGCCAGTGCCCTCTTCTGTTTAAAGTAAATATCAATTCATTTTACATGTCAAATCGATTTGAATCGTAAAATTTTTGAATCGTTTATTAACTGTATTGTGGTGAATCGTTACAAAGAGGG
The DNA here is from genome assembly GCF_030014385.1 of Trichomycterus rosablanca. Taxonomy (NCBI): domain Eukaryota; kingdom Metazoa; phylum Chordata; class Actinopteri; order Siluriformes; family Trichomycteridae; genus Trichomycterus; species Trichomycterus rosablanca. Next base: position 26,859,363 of record NC_086003.1, on the reverse strand, counting down.
CACTGGCGCTATATTCTTTTTTTACACTAAAATGGAAATGTGCAGCATTGTTTTGCATAGTTTGTACCTACCTCAGAAATAAAAGGGCATTCATTATTGAGATGAATAAAAGATAATCACAAATACAGTATTTTATTTTAAAGAGAATTAATAAAAGGAAACTTTGTCATAATTTGTCTTCAATTTCATTTTGTTTAAAAAAAAAATCTAAAAAAAAAAATAAATCATATTGCATTGTGGGTAGAGTGTATCGTTACATCCCTATCAAACACAGTCACTGACAATTTTGTATCTCCAGTTCACCTCACTTGCACGTCTCTGTACTGTGGAAGGAAACCGGAGCTCCTGGAAAAAAAAACGACTGCTCCACCTGGGAATCAAACCAAGGACCTTCTTGCTGTGAGGCGACAGCGCTACCCACCAAGCCACTGTGCTGCCCACAGTGAGAAAATAGAACACTTCTTGACACTGTATGTAGCTAATGTTTAGACTGCTGTCACCTGTTTGAGTTGTGGCTGGGTGTTAGTACTTTTTGGCTGGTGGGTAAAATGTGGTCACTAAAATGAAGCTATATAGACATTACTGCGTTTCTAAACAACAGGGGCTGATAAAGACATCCCGTAACACAGTTATAAATTTAATTCTATTTTTAAGGCTACCTTCCTGTTTTATGTACAGGGCTGAGAAATGACAGCTTCTCACAGCTGGGGGTTAAAATCTGTGGCTGGAAAAAGAGAAGTCTGGGCTGATATTTTCAGTGTCTGCACAGACATGATTATTTAAAGCCCAAGGGGTGGCTGAACCAGCCTAGCCATTGCGAAGTGCATTTACATTTTTGACATTTAGCAGACACTCTTATCCAGAGCGACTTACTAAACATTGCTTCCATAGTAAACATTACCTTACTCTAGATTAAGTAAACAACAGTCCAAGAACACAAATCTGCTCAAACCTGTTAGAACCAGAAGTTAGAGGGTTTTTTTTGTTTGTTTTTTTTAGTAAATGGAAAAGAGTGTTAGTAAGTAAGTACAAGTCAGCTTAAGTGCTTAGTAAAACGGTGATGAAGGTTTTTAATCGTTTTTTTAAAGATAGCAAGAGACACAGATGTTCGGAAAGACAGGAAGTTCCTTCCACCATTTGGGTGCCAGAACAGAGAAGAGCCTTGATGCTGATGCTCGTCTTCCTTGAGTCCTGGGTGGAGGATCGAGTCGAGCGAGACTAGTGGCTCGGAGGTTGCGTGGTACAGACCGGGGTTTGATTAGACCTCGAAGGTAGCTTGGAACTGGTCCATTTTTGGCTTTGTAGGCGAGCATCAGTGTTTTAAACTGAATGCGTGCAGCTACAGGAAGCCGGTGAAGAGAACGCAGCAGTATGCACTTATAAGTGCGCTCTTAGTGCCAGTACCAAGCCAGGATGAAAACAGTAAAAGGCTGCAGTAGGAAAAATAGAAAGGTTGACCGGCCTGCACAGGGTCCTGACCTCAGCCCCATCAAACACTTTCGAGATGAGCTAGAACAGAAATTGAGAGCCAGGCCCTTTAGTGTCCGACCTCACTAATGCTCTTCTCTATGAACGGGCAAAAATTCCCACAGACACACTCCAAAATCTCGCAATAGAGGGAACAAACTTCATATTAATACCCATGAATTGCTAGTTGTAGGCTAGCGGTTAAGGTACTGTACTAGTAATCAAAAGGTCGCTGGTTCAAGCCCCACCACTGCCAGGTTGTCACTGTTGGGCCCATGAGCAAGGCCCTTAACCCTCAATTGCTTAGATCCTATACTGTCACAGTACTGTAAGTCGCTTTGGATAAAAGCGTCTGCTAAATGCCGAAAATGTAAATGTAAAATGGGATTTTATAACGTTTGGGACAGTGGTAGCCTAGCAGATAGAGCTTTGGGCTACCAGTCAAAAGGTTGTGGGTTCAAACCCTAATTCTGCCATACAGCTGTACGCAAGGCCCCTCCCTAATCCTTGTGGCTCCAGGGGCACCGCACAACGGCTGACCCAGCTCTCTGACCCCAGATTATACAACAATAGCTGGGATATGTGAAAAAGCATTTCATAAGATGCTCCATCTGCTCTAGATCAGCGCTTCCCAACCTTTTTTGCACCACGGACCGGTTTCATATAAGATATAATTTCACGGACTGGCGGGGGCGGAAGGATTTAAAATAGAATAACTATAGAATGGAAAATCGGTGGGAATGCTGAGCTTTTTTCACTGCAACGAGACGCTGCTCCCACCTAATGGTAATCAGAGACACTAACACCCCAAGAGTATTGGAAATTTAATTGCTCTTGTAGGGATCTCTATTTAGTTATTTTTTCTGTGCGGCCCTGTAATAAATTATTTATTTTGGGGTTGGGGACCACTGCTCTAGATCAGGGGTTTTCAACCTGTGGGGCTGTGTCCGGTTTTCACCCACAGGAGACATATTTGATCAGTCTTGCTGACCACGCACACACGCATGTTTAATGTTATCTGAAAAAAACCCTTAAAAATAGGGCTAACAGTGACGATAAGTGACAAAAACTATGACAGCTGTTACAGTACCTGAGTGTGTCTTTAAAAGAGGTGTAGGAGATGCTCTGTTCACAGTGTCGCTATAAATGAGTCAGGAGTCAATTCATTTGAACCGAATCGTAAGTTTCTTTTCTCAGTCATCTCTCCGTGTTTACTGTTATTAATGACTGTTGCGGTTTTAAATAAACACCAGATACTACAGAACATTTTGTGTGACTCGCTTACCTTAAAAAGCTCAGGCTTAATGAAACTGAGTATTACCACAGAGCGGTAACCGAGTCAGACTCGTTCTGCCTGTGGAGCTAAAAGATTTCTGTCAGTCAAAGCAGATGATCCTGAACTAACGAATTTAGTAACTGATGCACTTTTGCCTCTGCTTGGCTCTGTGAAGGAACGTTTTGTGCTCTTAGCTACATCAAAAGCAAGAACCGCTTACGATTTACGAAAGTGAACCACGAATTTACAGTGTATCACAAAAGTGAGTACACCCCTCACATTTCTGCAAATATTTTATTATATCTTTTCATGGGACAACACTATAGAAATAAAACTTGGATATAAGTTACAGTAGTCAGTGTACAGCTTGTATAGCAGTGTAGATTTACTGTCTTCTGAAAATAACTCAACACACAGCCATTAATGTCTAAATAGCTGGCAACATAAGTGAGTACACCCCACAGTGAACATGTCCAAATTGTGCCCAAAGTGTCAATATTTTGTGTGACCACCATTATTATCCAGCACTGCCTTAACCCTCCTGGGCATGGAATTCACCAGAGCTGCACAGGTTGCTACTGGAATCCTCTTCCACTCCTCCATGATGACATCACGGAGCTGGTGGATGTTAGACACCTTGAACTCCTCCACCTTCCACTTGAGGATGCGCCACAGGTGCTCAATTGGGTTTAGTCCATAACCTTTACCTTCAGCTTCCTCAGCAAGGCAGTTGTCATCTTGGAGGTTGTGTTTGGGGTCGTTATCCTGTTGGAAAACTGCCATGAGGCCCAGTTTTCGAAGGGAGGGGATCATGCTCTGTTTCAGAATGTCACAGTACATGTTGGAATTCATGTTTCCCTCAATGAACTGCAGCTCCCCAGTGCCAGCAACACTCATGCAGCCCAAGACCATGATGCTACCACCACCATGCTTGACTGTAGGCAAGATACAGTTGTCTTGGTACTTCTCACCAGGGCGCCGCCACACATGCTGGACACCATCTGAGCCAAACAAGTTTATCTTGGTCTCGTCAGACCACAGGGCATTCCAGTAATCCATGTTCTTGGACTGCTTGTCTTCAGCAAACTGTTTGCTGGCTTTCTTGTGCGTCAGCTTCCTTCTGGGATGACGACCACGCAGACCGAGTTGATGCAGTGTGCGGCGTATGGTCCGAGCACTGACAGGCTGACCTCCCACGTCTTCAACCTCTGCAGCAATGCTGGCAGCACTCATGTGTCTATTTTTTAAAGCCAACCTCTGGATATGACGCCGAACACGTGGACTCGACTTCTTTGGTCGACCCTGGCGAAGCCTGTTCCGAGTGGAACCTGTCCTGGAAAACCGCTGTATGACCTTGGCCACCATGCTGTAGCTCAGTTTCAGGGTGTTAGCAATCTTCTTATAGCCCAGGCCATCTTTGTGGAGAGCAACAATTCTATTTCTCACATCCTCAGAGAGTTCTTTGCCATGAGGTGCCATGTTGAATATCCAGTGGCCAGTATGAGAGAATTGTACCCAAAACACCAAATTTAACAGCCCTGCTCCCCATTTACACCTGGGACCTTGACACATGACACCAGGGAGGGACAACGACACATTTGGGCACAATTTGGACATGTTCACTGTGGGGTGTACTCACTTATGTTGCAGCTATTTAGACATTAATGGCTGTGTGTTGAGTTATTTTCAGAAGACAGTAAATCTACACTGCTATACAAGCTGTACACTGACTACTCTAAGTTATATCCGAGTTTCATGTCTATAGTGTTGTCCCATGAAAAGATATAATGAAATATTTGCAGAAATGTGAGGGGTGTACTCACTTTTGTGATACACTGTATATAACGTGCTCATAGAATCGGCTCAGATAAGATCGGGTTGTATTATCTTTTTAGGGGGGGGGTCGAGGCGCACCTTCGAGTGAGGGGAAAGGGGGGGCAGATTCGCGGTCGACACACGGAGGGGGGCGCATGTCCAAAAAGGTTGAAAACCCCTGTTCTAGATTATAAAAGCTCTTGTATGTGTATCGTGTTGGTGTCCCAATACTTCTGTCCATATAGTGTTTGAATAAAACGATGATTTCAGGAACAGAAACAAGAGAACGTGCTCGGACGGCTTGTGCTCGTGCATGGGAAACCCTTAATGTGAAGCTGTGCTTAACCTTTTATATTACATCAGTCACCACAGCTCACCATACAGCACAGGAAACAAACTGAACTGCAAGAAAATGAGGCTTACACTTCTTGTAGAAGAGGCTGAGCGAGTTGGAGCGGAGCTGTCTGGTGCCGGGGGCCGAGGGCGGGGCCGGCGAAACGGTTGGGATCTCTGCCTCGGCTATCTGGACGCGATGGCTCAGCCTGAGGGGGGAGAGGTATCTGGAAAAAAGAGAGACCACGAATAATCAAACATCTAACAGATAAGGAGGAGAGAAATGGCTCAAATGTTCCAGGTCATACTGATGACATTTACGATATAAAGAGGCTAAGATGGCTTTCATATGATAAGCGTTTTGTGCTTCGGTCACAGCGAGACTGGGCGCTATCACCACTTACCACAACGTTTAAGCCATTCACATGAGACTTCCTGCTGGCTGTGCTACTGAGCCACAAGTTTGAATGAATAAACACTAGTACTGATGTTTATTTGCACACAGTTTTGTATGAAACGTAATAGTGAGTAAGGCTTTGGGCTATCAATTGAAAGGTTGAGAGTTCGAATCCCAGCTCTGCCATACAGCCACTGTTGGGCCCTTGAGCAAGGCCCTTAACCCTCTCTGCTCCAGGGGCGCCGTACGATGGCTGACCCTGCGCTCTGACCCCAGCTTCCAGACAAGCTGGAATATGTGAAGAAGCTATACTGTACAACTATATATGTATACATGACAAATAAAGGCGTTCTATTCTATTGTTTAGTTGGTACTGGAACTCTCTGCAGTGTCATTATGTTGAGACCAAAAACCAGCTAGAAAATAAATTGGCTTCATGAATTTATTTGTTAAGTGAATTTAATCATATTAAAGAGCTACGGAGCCACTACAAGTGATTCTGCAAACCTGGTCTCTTCGTTTCTCTTCGCCGTGCCATATTTTCATCACAATGTGATGCTGGATTTAAAGTTAAACAATGTTGTGAAACAGTAATAATCAGTTTCTCGCTGCTGTGTCTGTGCTTCTCTTCTGTCTACGTGATATAAACTATTTGTTTAATCGGCGCAGCTTTGAAAAGGTCAGCAGCGAACTGATTATACACCAACTGTGCAGTGACGAGCGGTAAAAACCAAGCGTCAAAGCGGTCAATCTGTTCAAGATAGTGCAGCAGCGAGGTATGCAGCGCCGGCTCACTCTATAGGAAACAACGCCAGAGTTTGTTTGTTTATTTGTTGTTTAACACCATGTTTACACATTGGTCATTCTCATGGCAAGATAGGTACCTAGATTTTGTACAGGTTATTCATTCATGTTCTTTGTCTAGTGTCCTTTCTGTGTTTAGTTCTACATGTGTAATACCAGTCTTGTATTAAAAAAAAAAAAAAAAATCTCTGCTTTGGTTTCAACCATTGAATTTTGGTTTATTTTGTCTTTGACGTTCTATGTTATATTTTGTGCACTTTGTTAATAAATGGTTATTTCTGTATTACAGTGGTCACATATCGGTGGGAGCTCTCCCTTCACCAGGTGGAACAACGCCAGAGCAGCACACACACACACACACAGTTTTGCTGCGTATCATGTGAAAATTCTTCCTGAGACGCGTCTAATAAAAGCCAGAAACGAATTTTGAAATTTCCAACGCTTTTCTAGTATAACGAAGACGAGGAAGGTTCTTAACTGTCCATTAAACAGGGCGGCAGCAAACGTGCAGTGATGTAGAACGTGCATCATTAGAAGAATCTAAACCACAAATTCATCTACAGCTGGGGAACTGGATATGACCAGATTGGAAGAAAAGAGGAAAAATGCATGAATACAATAATAACATAAAATAAATTGTATTACTAATTATGGAATAATGGAGATTAGTGCACACTCATGCAGTGTACACGTGTTAGGTACGGCTCTCCTCGGTCAGGGTTGGGCTGATTGGAGGAAAAGGGGGGAAATGCATACATTTGTTTATTTGTTTTTTTGTTTATTAGAATTTTAACGTCATGTTTTACACTTTGTTTACATTCATGACAGGAACGGTAGTTACTCATCACACAAGATTCATCAGTTCACAAGTTTATATCAAACACAGTGATGGACAATTTTGTATCTCCAATTCACCTCACTTGCATGTCTTTGAACTGTGGGAGGAAACCGGAGCACCCGGAGGAAACCCACACAGACACGGGGAGAACATGCAAACTCCACACAGAAAGGACCCGGAGCGCCCTATCTGGGAATCAAACCCATGACCTTCTTGCCGTGAGGCGACAGTGCTACCCATAGAACCACAGTACCGTTTATTAAACAGGGCAACAGCAAGCATGCAGCGACATCTAAAACCACAAAATGTGAGTTAAAAGGCTAAATATGGCTCAATTTTTTATATAACTGGAGGACTGGATACGACCAAGTGGGAAAAATGCATAAATACAAAAATAAAATAAAAGTTCTTTTAATTATGAATGATTAATAATTGACTCTGATCCCTGTGTATGGCTCTCTGTGTTACATTCATGACAGGAACGGAGTTACTCATAACACAAGATTCATCAGTTCACAAGGTCATATCGAACAGTCATGAACAATTCAGTATCTCTAATTCACCTCACTTGCACGTCTTTGGACTGTAGGAGGAAACCGGAGCACCCGGAGAAAATCCACACAGACACGGGGAGAACATGCAAACTCCACACAGAAAGGACCCCACCCGGGGATCAAACCCAGGACCTTCTTGCTATGAGGCGACAGTGCTACCCATCGAGCCACCCGAAATGTATAAATAAAATAAAAATAAGTATAATAGAAAAAAAAAATCCCAAGTCCTGATGTTCACTATCAAAAAAGCGTGATTTAGAACTGTATCAGTATCACTGCAGCGGTTCAATCGCACAGACAGGAAGCATATAAAAACAACATGGGGATTTCCAGCCCTTCACTTCACTACCCAAAGCGCCAGAAATAAACTGATTTAAACACAGACAGCCCAGTTACAAACCCCGTTCTGCTTAAAGTGGAATTTTAAATTTCCGTTCACAGCTGTTTTAGAGCCCTATTGAGCAAACCGTCAAAACAGGCCGACTACAGGTCGACCGTGTGTCGCGTTTACTACACAGCATGGTCAGAAAGTTCTGTTTAAGCACTGCTTATTTCTCTAAAAGTCATTTGGGGTACCTCGTTTACCAAACTTGAGTACACGATCCTAGTACAACCTAAGATATGACAAGATTCAAGAGTTTTATTGTCATGTGCACAGAAGAACCAGCAGTTACACTGTACAACGAAATTCTTACTTTGTCCTCCAAACGTCAATATAATTATTATACATAAAAACAAAAAATAAACAGAATAAAAACTTAGTATAAAAACTTTTATATACAATGAGTAAAAACAGAAATAAAAATAAACTGAGGTAGTAAAAAAGGCACATAGCAGCAGTCGTTTAAGGTGCAGACAAATTATTTTAAGTAATTTTTAAGTTGTTTAAGTTGTTTTAAGGTGCAAATATGCATAGCAGCAGTCATTGGATATACAGTTGTGCATTGTATTATGAGGTTTAATGTTCATGAGGTAGGTTGTGTGTGTGATAGTCCATGTTTGTTCACAAGCCTGACTGCCTGTGGGTAGAAACTGTTGGTCAGTCTTGTTGTTCTGGCCTTAATGCTTCTAAAGCGTTTGCCTGATGGCAGAAGAGTGAAAAGGTAGTTTTGGGGGTGTGTGCTGTCCTTAATTATGTTATGGGCTCTCCTGACCACCCTGGTCTGATAAATGTCCTGTAGTGCAGGGAAGGACGTTCCAGAGACTCTGTGCAGTTTTAATCACACGCTGGAGTGCCTTCCTGTCCTCTGCAGTGCAGTTTTCATACTGTGATGGAGCAGGTAGGGACACTTTCGACTGTGCATCTGTAAAAGTTGCTGAGAATTTTGGTTGGCATGCCAAATTTCCTTAGTCTTCTTAGAAGGTACAGTCTCTGTTGCTCTCAAAATGCTATTTTGAAGTCTTGGAATGGGTTTAACCGCTTATAATGCTTATATTCATCAGACCAGGGTTGTCAGGAGAGCACACAGCATTATTAAAAACTACCTCTTCACTCTTCTGCCAGCAGGCGAACGTTACAGAAGTCTAAAGGCCAGAACAACAGAACAAATAGCTTCTGACCACAGTCAGGCTTGTGAACAAATACAGACCCTCACATCCACATCTCACCACATGAACCTTAAACCTCCTCAATACACTGCATAATCACACCGTAAAATAAATGCTGCTATATGCACAAACTACATTGCATATTTGCACCTTAGTATGACTGCTGTTTTTTGCTGCATTGGTTTATTTTTGTTTTTATATTTTAAAAGTTTTATACTCAAGTTTTATTGTTAGTTTAAGTTGTGTTTTTATGTATATAGAAATCGACTAGGCAAAACATTATGACCACCTTCCTAATATTGTGTTGGTCCCCCTTTTTACTGTGTATTCTGACACCTTTCTATCAGAACCAGCATGAACTTCTTCACCAATCTGAGCTACAGTAGCTCGTCTGTTGGATCGGACCACACGGGCCAGCCTTCGCTCCCCACGTGCATCAATGAGCCTTGGCCGCCCACGACCCTGTCGCCGGTTTACCACTGTTCCTTCCTTAGACCACTTTTGATAGATACTGACCACTGCAGACCAGGAACATCCCACAAGAGCTGCAGTTTTGGAGATGCGCTGACCCAGTCATCTAGCCATCACCAGTTGGGCCTTGACGAACATTTTTCCTGCTTCTAACATCAACTTTGAGGATAAAATGTCACTTGCTGCGTAATATATCCCCCCCACTAACAGGTGCCGTGATGAAGAGATAATCAGTGTTATTCACTTCACCTGTCAGTGCTCATAATGTTATGCCTGGTCGGTGTATATATATATATACTCATAATTGACGTCTGTAAGAATTTCATTGTAACCGTGTAACTGCTGTTTCTTCTGTGCACATGACAGTAAAACTTGAATCTCTTGAATCTTGAATATCAGCATATTTTAGCTAGAGCTGGTTTTCTTGTCTTCACCTGAATGAACACAGTGCAGAACAAAACCCTGACGCCTCAAATCGTGACTTACGTGCTTCAGATCTAGCACTCATATTTCAATACCCTGCAATCGCTAACCTCTGTGCGTGCGTAAGACGAACCATCGTGTTTACAGGTTCCACCACTAAAACCAAAAAGCAGTATCAGTATCGGCAGAAAAGTGTACCGATACAGCGCTGCCACTTCTGACTTGTGTCTAGATCCTGCTGTAGTCTGTGGTTTCGTGCTAAATCATCCTGACACTGAAGAAGCAGACTGAATGTTAAGTGTATACAATAACATAAACAATAACATGAATAATAATCAGGGCAGTGATAACTCAGTGGTTAAGGTACTGGACTAGTAAATAGAAGGTTGATGGTTCAAGCCCCGCCACCACCGAGTTGCCACTGTTGGGTCCCTGAGCAAGGCCCTTAACCCTCAATCGCTCATCGTGTTCAGCTCATCATGTAAGTCGCTTTGGATAAAAGCGTCTGCTAAATGCTGAAAATGAAATGAAATGAATGAAAATAATAATAAAGTGTTGCACAGACTCCAAGCAGTTTAGGTTTCAAAAGTTTTTCACACTAGCAGCAGCATTAATAAAGTAAAAATATTTAACAGATATAATCAGGGAATTTAATACTGTCATAAAGACTGAGCAATATAAAAAAAGAAAAGCAGCAGAGCGGATGCAACTGGGCAATAGAGTACTCAAAAATGTACCCAAATGGCTTAAAATCAAACAAAAACACTCAAATTATATTCTATCAATTTTGTGGCATTAGTTTTGGGATGGCTCTTTTATTTTAGCACAGCTGTGCACACAAAAGCAAGAAGGAACTCGCTCCTATTAAACACAATCCCATTAAACAGCACTAACAGAAATTGGGGCACGAACTCCCACAGACACACTTCAAGATTGTCCCATCAAGCTTACGCTTAGGTGTTCACATACTTTTAGGTATATAGGGTGCGTTCGAAAACCTAGTGCACTCTCTACATAGACAGCATTTTAAGTTATCCTACGCGCGCTCCCGAGAAGGAGGCTGTTCGAATTCTTAGACGCCTTAATATGCTCACTAGTAAGGTCTCTTAAAATTTCAATGCTATTTTGACTCGAGAACGAGTGAGTATCCGATGCTGCCTTAGCGGTGGAGGCAATCCCAGTGCGGCACAACTTCTTTTAACAGAAAGAATTGATTTTTAATTTATATAAAGGTGCACAAGTGTTTTTATTTGCAAATTCGGGCTTGTCAGCGAATTTAACCATTTTCAGTACACGGAGGGAGATGTTAGTTGACATGCTAGTGAGTTGTGCCACCTCATTCCATTGGTTTGAATGGCATGATGCTAACTGTGTTAGCTTAGTAAGCAAAAACTGATGGAATCGCTGTCTAAGTAGCGCGTTCGAATAACCTGACTTATAAGTCAATGACATTAGAATTCTTTCTACTTAGGCAGCTGTATATGTAGGCAGTAGGACAGCGAGGTAGCTCGCTAGGTAGCTCGAAAGGCTAGTGAGCTCTCTATATAGACGCATTTTACGTCAACCTATGTGCGCTCCCAAGTTCGGCTTGTCAGCGAATCTAACCGTTTTCGGTACACGGAGGGAGATAGGGAGAAGAGAGTTAGTTGACATGCTAGCGTGTTGTGCCACCCCATCCCATGTGTTTGAATGACAAAATGCTAAATGCGAAACCTGATGAAATCGCTGTCTAAGTAGTGTGTTCGAATAACCTGCCTTATAAGTCATTGACTTATTAGAATCATCTCTACTGAGGCAGCTGCACATGTAGGCAGTAAGACAGCGAAGCAGCTCACTAGGTTTTCGAACACACCCATAGTCTGTTACTAGGAACTGATGCCTCAGTTTCCATGAAACCCGTCCTAGTTCATGCAGATAATGCTACAAGAATGAAGGTTACAGGTTTTCAGAAATTAAGAGCTATTGCAAGAAAGAGGTCAAATCCAAACATGTGGGTGGCTGTAAGGTTAATAATGAGCTAATGAAGGATATCAACGGCAAAAAATCTGCATCCATATTATTGTTATTTCCTATTCCCCACCAGTTTAGTGGTGGCCAACTGGAACTTATTTCTCTCTCTCTCTCTCGACGTTACCGCCACCCCGATCGAGGTGAGCCAAGGCTGTCACATGTGCATCTGATTGCACATCCCGTGCAGGCGGCTCGACCAGGCAGCAAAGGCCGCACTTGCACCAGCAACGAGGATCCCTGTTCCAGCCATTGTCCCTCCCCCACGAACACACAGCCAATCATGTTTCTGTGTAGGTGTCCAGCTAATAGCAGAGCTGAGATTCAAACTTGAGACCTTGTGATCTTAGTACTGGTGGGTTAGCGTGTTGTACCACTGTGCCAAAATAAGCATTTTTTTTTAAACTGGTAAAAACTTACAAGCTTATATTTACATACACACACCCACCGCAAGTTTAACTGTAAAGATCAAATTGATAAACTACTTATCAGTTAATAAGAATTATCAAGAGAGAAAGTCTAGACTTAGTCATAAAAACTCCAGCGACACTGATTAAGCTCTGCAGCTGAGCATTTCGTGCGGTGATGACCGCTCCCACAGAAGCATCATGGGTGTGCCTGTGTGAAAAGTACCAGTGTACTGTAAGGGTCGACGCTTCACCGAAGTGTGACATTTATCAAGAATTAAAATGTCGTTGTAAGAGGAAATCGCGGTAATCAAGCGTCCCGCTGTGAAACGCTGATGAATGTGTGACTCACAGATCGGCAGCAGTGTGGTTGTGCTGTAGCGGCTGGTTTAACATGGCCGGGGGCTCTGCCTGCTCCCCGGACCCCTCCTCATGCGCCTGACTCAGAAGCTCAAACAACGGAGAACCCTGCAAGAAAGAGAAATGTGTGTTATCATCAACTTCACCAATCATCCACCCACGTTTAACATCTGTCCACATCTGTTGCTTTACATCATATATGAGAGATGTGTAAGACTTGATGTTATAACTGTTTCTAGTAGTGATTTTACAAAATGTGTTTGGTTTTCTTTTAATACAGCGCATTTTGTATAAATACTATCTTAGAAAAGTCGGGTTTCTTTGTTTTCTTTGGGCATTAATTTAGGATGTGTTTATATATATATATATATATATATAAAATATACATATTTTCTCCTATTTTAGCATAGTCAATTTGTCTTCCACTGCTGGGGATTCCCAATTTTTTGCAGTTGAGGTTGGTATATTTCTGCTCACGCCTCCTACGACCAGTGTGCAGCCCTTAACGCACTGGTGTCCAAACTTTTTTCTAGGAGGGCCGTATTCAATAATGTGAAAGTGCCCGAGGGCCAACATGGGTCCCTGATGACATTATTTTGAACAATAAAATATATATGCATATAAAGCACCATAAAGGGCTTACAATAATAATATGTGATATGTCACTTATATCTACACTTACATGTTCATGGTGTAATAAGCAGAGGTGGAAAGAGTACTAAAATATTGTACTCAAGTAAAAGTACTATTACTTTAATGAATTTTTACTTAAGTACGAGTAAAATTACTAGTCTAAAAATCTACTCCAGTAAAAAGTATCTCATTTAAAATAGTAAACGTTACTTAGTTACTTTTTTAACAGTGTGTGTGTGGGGGGGGGGGGGGGGGGGGGGGGGTGTCTCCTGTGTAATGCAAACAGGACAAGTGGATATAAATCTCACAATAGTTGTTTTGAATTAAAATATAATAGTAAAAAACATGTTGATACAACATTTAAAACATTTAGGGATGTGTAATGTGTCATTTCAGTACAGACCATCCCATAAAACTTTCTCAAACTGTATAACCACTGAAGTTGGCATTAATTGTGGATTCTATAGACCAGCCTTCTTTTCATCACCAACAAATACCAAACAACATCATACTGCAAATCTCAGAACTCAAAACAAGTCACGGTTACAAGTGTTGTGACTTTCACTAAATGACCCAAAGAAAACCTTCAAGATGTATAAGACAAAACTTTACCATTCTTTGACATCAGACTATGTTATCAAATAACGAAACAGCAAACTCCAAACATGTTAAACTTTTAAAATCGCCCTTCCCTCCCTCCTCTATACCTAGATAACAGCTCCTTTATTTTAGCACCAGTTTATTTTCCATCCCAGAATTCACTGCAGCAGTTTCCCAGACGCAAAACATACTTAAGTAAAAGTAAAATTACTGGTTGTAAAATCTACTTTAAAAAGTACAAGTACACAAAAAAACTACTCAATTACAGTAACGTGAGTAAATGTAATTCGTTACTTTCCACCTCTGGTAATAAGAAGTGCAATACGTAATATATTTTTCATATTTCTAATGTATATATTATTTTTTTCCATTAATATATGTACAGTACATCGCCTATTCTTAGAAGGGACATTTTCTAGAGTAAATAACAACACACTGTGTGCAATTTTTTTCACTTAGTTGTATTTCTTTCTGTTTTTTTTCCCTTGCTTCATACTGCTGTAACAAGTTAATTTCCCTAAGGGGATCAATAAAGTCTTATCTTAAAATACGCTGTTATTTAATAATTCTATTTTCACACAAAAACAACAAAGTAACCAAATGTGAGCATTTTGGTGAAGAAATCAGAACATACAGAACAAGCTATCTAAATTACTAACAATGTAAAACTTTCAGAAACTCAAAGACTAAAAGACAGAGCACATTTACGAATAAAAAGGTTAACGTAGCTTTAGAACGAGACAGGAACACAGAGTTTCACTAAATTATTACTGGTCATAAGATTTCTCTACTGAAATTGTTAGCTCGTTGTTTTAGTACAATACATCACGATAAACTTTGTTCTCGTTAATCGTTTGTATTTTTTTGAATTTGTATAATTTATTTATTTTTGACTGTGCTGGCGGGCCACAAATAATGCAATTTAAGACGCGGGCCATATAAAATCCGTATAAAAGCTGGATCTTGCACTCTGCACAGGCGCCTCTATCCGCCAATCAGGGTCCTTACACAGCGTTTAAAGACCCCACCCCACACAGGATGTGTTTTATGGTGATGGGTGTCTTACATTCTTTACAAGGTCTGGGGTCTTCTTCTAGTATTAAGTGTTGACGTGTCAGTCTGGAACGGCCTCTTCTACACCTAGTGTAGATAATCTGGCCTGTACATTTTCTATAGTGTATTTTTGGTTTATTTCTGACGTTGTGGTGAATCTTGTGTAGTTTATGGTTTGTTCGTTCGTTCCGTTCAAGTTGCCATTTAATTTTAATGTTGTTGTTTATAAGGGGTTTGATGTCCTTTGGTGGAAGTTTGAGGTTTTTTTTGGAGAGTTTTTCCTCTTGCCAACTGGTCAGATTTTTCATTCCCTGATATTCCACAACGCCCAGGTATCTAGCATAGTCTAATATCTAATATAACTTTACCTCTGTGAGTTCTTTATGGTGCTCTGTATTTTAATTATTGTGGAGTGTTTGTGACATTTAGTAAAATGCAATAAAAAGTAGGATCTGTGATTCGTTAATTCTGTTAAATGCAAATAGTCTGTATGTAGACGCCTGACCGGCCGATAACACCACTGGGGGCTCGAACTCTGGATCCCAGCAGCAGTTGGCTGGCATAATTTACCACAGCGCACTGGTCATGGTGTATTAAATCTAATTATCTTATTATTATCTTAAGTATTTTTAAGGATGCAAAATGAAAACTAGGACCAACTTTACCCACTGACATCCATGTCTATTAATCATACTGCAAATCTATAAATCATTAGATTTCATCTGTAGGTTGCCAACATGAAACAAGTTCAAGTCAAGTCAAATTTACTTATATAGCACTTTTTACATTTTACAATGGACATTGTCTCAAAGCCACTGGACCAACAGACCAAAAACCCCTGTTGAACAGCCAAGGGCGACCGTGGAAAGGAAAAACTCCCTTAAAATTACAGGAAGAAACCTTGAGAGGAACCTGGAGGATACTTTAAATAAATAGAATTTACACAAATCATACAAACACAAAATTAAATTTAACTACAAGTTATAACTAGCAAAGTACAGGACTTTAAATCTACAACAAACTATTAATTTTGGAACAGGAAACGATTGGCAATGTAAATATAATTCTGTGTGAATAGAAGCCGTTATCAGCCGGTGCATTATCTGATGGGAACAAACCGTTGACCTTTGTACTGCTTGTTTCCTCTTGATGGTCTCTGAGCTCATGTGTATGAGTACCAAAGAAACTACATAATGTTCTCAGTCAGTCATGGAAACACCAGCTTAAGGTTCTCACGACGGAAAAGACGCCAGACGTGCTTAACATAAGGGAACTAATACTGAAACCGGGGCAGAGTAGGAGGGTAACATGCTAAAGCTCCTCCTTTTAAACAGCATTTCAGTCTATCTGTCTGAGCGGCCGTTTCTTCATTCAAAGCTGGAGGTACAGGAAGCTGAAAACCTGAAACATACAGCTCGCGTGGTGGTCAAGGTTCGTCTGATTCTGCTGCTCATTGTGCTAGATATGTATTATTATTTTATATGCTACATACCTAGTTATTCTTATTTGAAAGTGCTTATAAGTATATAGACCAAATACATATAACTAGATATATAGTATCAGTGATATTTCTTTTTTCTATTATTACTGCACTTTAGATCTTTATTTTGTGTCACCAAATACGTTCTTAGATCTATATTTTATTTATATTTATTCTGTATGTAAAGCACTTTATCTCTCTGGTTTTATTTGATGTTCTTTTAATAGTGACTACAGTATATTTGCTAAAAGCCTCTCTGAGGTTCTAAATCTCAGGATTATTTTAATGCTTTTAATTTTTCCTTATGTAAAGTACTCTAAAGTAGGGCTGCCACTAATGACTATTCTTCTATCAATTAATCTATAGACTATTTTATTGATTAGTCGATTAATCTAAACAATTAATTTTCCTCCAAATATTTTAATTTAGAATCTAATTTAGGCTTCTTTTATTTTAACAACAAACTGTATGGCATAATAATAGGTTTATGTCCATATTATCAAATTCTCAAGTGCTCCATATTAAACAGCATGTGTTTATGGCATTCCACAAAGCAAAGTGTTTAAACTTACAGCAGAAATACCACTGTGCCACATGTGTGCCAAAAGCATTTTTTAAGGTTGTTAAAACTTACAAGCCGCAAGTTTAACTGTACAGATACGCCCAAGATCAAACTGATAAACTACTCATCAGTTAATATGAATCAAGAAAGAAACTCTAGATTTAGTCATAAAAACTCCAGAGAATGAAACCAGTGATACTGATTAAGCTCTGAAGCTGAGCATTGCCCTCCTGCAGAAGCATCATGGGTGTGCCTGTGTGAAAACAGTACAGGTATAAAAGTGTCGACGTTTCACCGAAGTGTGACATTTACTCAGCTAAACAAAGTGCAGCACGTGTTTATGGCGTTCCGTACACAAAGCAAAGTGCTTAAACTTACAGCAGAAATAAAATAGTGAGATGTGGGCACGTCTCATTAAGTCTGACGTACAGTAACGACAAAATGAGCCCAGATTCTAACCTACACATTCACTCCAAACTTACCATGTGAACAAAGTGGTAAGAGTTAGGGCGCATTCATATGAGAAGCTTTTTGCACTTTGAGCGCCCCGGCAACTGCAAAAATTGTGCTAAGGAATACGGTATTCCAAGAACGTAGGTTGTATCTTAAGTAGGGCTGTCAAACGATTAAAATTTTTAATCGCGATTAATCTCAGAATTTCATATAGTTAATCGCGATTAATCGCATTAAAAAAAATCTGTGTAAATGTTATAGAAAACAAGGATTTTTAAGTGAAATGTTACAATTAAAATGGTGAACACATTTTATGCTAAATGTACTTATGTTAAAAACTGCTGGGACAAGAGAAAACTGTAAGGGAGTTTATTCACTCACATACTAGGCAGTAAATGTCAGATTGTAGGTTAGAATTTCTCCATCAGCAAACATTGTAGATCAGCGGTGCTTTAGGTGGGATAAGGCGTAGTTATTGTAACAGACTTTTCTGTGGTTGTATCGTGACGATGGTTTGATGGACGTTTCTACACGAAGTGAGTGTGTTTTGACCCTTTGGGGCTTCCATAGTTCATGAACTAACGTGCTCGACTCAGCTTTCCGGTATTCGGTACAGAAGAAAAAGTTAATTAAGTGTAATAAAGTGTTTTGCTCCCGACAACTTGTGAATATAGCGTGTATTTATTTCTTTATTATGCAAGTGCATCACTACCACGATCGGTTACATTATGTTAACAAACCGCAAATGAAAAACGGTGGCAAGTCCGACATTAAAACGTTGGTTCTACCAGTCAAGTCTCAACATGAACTAGAATTTGCGTTAATGGCACTAATTTTTTAATCGCGTTAAATTGAGGTCGCGTTAATGCGTTATTATCGCGTTAACTTTGACAGCCCTAATCTTAAGTGTATGTCATTTTAATCAAGTTATAAATGATGTTTTAGATTTAAGTGTGATGACAAATTGGTCTTTCTATATTTAGTGTTGGGCAGTCCTTTAATATGTGTTTGATTGTTAGTGTGGTTTTACATGATTGGCAGGTTGGTGCGGTTTCCCCTGTAAGAAGGTGCTTATGTGTTAGTGTTCAGGAGTATCCGATCCGGCATCTTGTAATAATAGTTTGGTTTTGACGACCATTCTAGTGTAGCATTTTCCAATCTTCGGCTCTATTTTTATACAGTTTGTTGTGTGGTTTACTGTCCCATTCATTCTGCCATTTATTTTTAATGAGTTACGCAGCAAGTAGCGCTGAGGGAAATCATAAGAACGCTTATATGAATGGAAACATTGTAGAAATTAAAAAGGATCATTTATAAACATAGTTTTAAAAACGATGCATCGACTAGGTCGACCAATCGGGGCAGCCCTACTTTGAATTGCAACTATGTATGAAAGGTGTGTACAAATAAACTCGCCCTGCCCTGTATTCACACTGAGCCATGACAAAGTTCTACATATCTAATCTAATCCTCTCTTTCTCCTTCTTTGGATGCCAGGGAGCCGTCAAATGAGGACACACTGAAAGCACAATGAACTGAAATGGAATGTATTATTTGAAAAGGTGCTTTTGTCTAGACGCCACATCAAAAGAAGTAAGAAAGCGAGCTGAGACGGGTGTGGATGAGAATGAAAGTGCAAACCAGAAAGCAAACTCACATCGAACCTTCAGAAAGAACTTTAACATCCAAACCAGAAGATCTGCTGGGAAGCGAGATCAGAACGCGCGTGCAGATTGTGGATTATAACCTGGACGATAAAGCAATGCGCACAAAATCAAATGGCTAGACGTCTTATCTGTTGAATTATCCTCAAAGCAACGATGAACAGCAGCACGAACTGCACGACCAACGATGAGTTCAAGAACGTTCTATACAACACGACCTTCAGCGTGGTCTTCGTGCTGGGACTGCTCCTCAACATGGTGGCTCTGTACATCTTCACCTGCACGCTGAAGCAGAGGAACGAGACCACCACGTACATGCTGAACCTGGTGGTCTGCGACAGCCTTTTCGTGTTCAGTCTGCCTTTACGGATCTTCTACTTCATCAGTCGGAACTGGCCTTTCGGGCCGGTGCTCTGTAAAATGTCCGTTATGTTGTTTTACACCAACATGTACGGCAGCGTCTTGTTCCTGACGTGCATCAGCGCCGATCGATTTCTGGCCATCGTTTATCCGTTCGCTTCCCGCTCGTTACGGACTAAAAGATACGCAAAAATGGCCTCCGGCGCCATCTGGCTGGTTGTGCTCTCGGTCAGTCTGTCGACTGTGGTTCAGCTTAAAACGTCCAGCCAGGACAACACCACTTACTGCTTCGAAAACTTCAACAGCAACCAGTGGAAGTCAACGTTATCCAACGTAGTCATAGTGATCGAGACTCTGGGCTTCGTGATCCCGCTGCTCATCAACATTTTCTGTTCCGTGATGATTTTGAGGACTTTACGGAACTTGAACGCTTTCAAAGGCGAAGGGCGAGTAAACAAGGCCAAGATTCTGCGCATGATCGTGGTGCATCTGCTCATCTTCTGCTTTTGCTTCATCCCATATAACGTCAACCTGATCCTCTACACCCTGGTCCGAAGCGAAACGATCACCAACTGCGCCCTGGTGAACGTGGTGAAGTGTATTTACCCTGTAACACTATGCATTGCAGTAACTAACTGCTGCTTTGACCCGGTTGTCTATTACTTCACCTCAGAAACTATTCAGAAATCTTTTAAGCGACGGTCTTCTTTTGTACAGACCACAACGAGGCTCTGCGATGGTCCGGACAAAAAGACGTCATCGCCAAATATTTCACATACTACAAAAACTGCATTCAGCTCTACTGACTGTTCGCTATGAGGACCCGAAACTGGTAATAAAAACAGGGAAATAAAGCACAACAGCAATATATCAGTTTAACATGCTTCCACACTTAGTGTTTCCATGTGAATTCTGTTTTGTTCTGTCCTGCCACTGGTGTGTTTGCAAATCACTGTTATGCTTCATTAATTATGCCATTAAAGTACAGGACTGCTGACTAGAAGGTAACCAGGTCTTATCCGATCATCAAGCTTTCACTGCTGAGCCCTTAACCCTCAAAAGATTGTAAGTCAGCTGAAATAAAAGCATCTGCTAAATGTACATTGAACGTTGTATTTTTTTTTATGTATGCAATACATATACAAATACATTTCCTCATATTAACTACTGATTAATATTTCATTTGTAATTTATTTTAATTTATTTTTAATTTTTGATTTCATTAAACTTCAGATAAAGAAACCATCCCTAAAATTATCGAGTTAGTTACTGTGACTAAACATTTATCATCATTTTTATGTGTACTTTTCTATTTGGTATTTATTGGGTTTTTTTAGGTGTTTGTGCTTATTTACTTTTATTTTGGTTTTTATGTTTTAAGGATTTTTTTTAATTATTATATCAGTATATTTTGATAGTAAGTGATTTCGGGTGTAAATTAAAATCACACTAATGTTTCTAATTCATCCATCCTCGTTTATTATACTGCACTCAGTGATAAAAGCCCCTTTATTTGACTTTTTTTGTTTATTAAGATTTTAAGTTGATGTTTTACACTTTGGTTCTATTCAGAAAAGGAAGTTACATGTTACCTAAGAGCGGCACGGTGGCTCGGTGGGTAGATTTTGATGAACACAAAGCCCAAAGGAAGAGTGAACTGTACATCACAGCGAGGTTCAACAATTGTCAATAAAACACATACACCAATCAGGCATAACATTATGACTACCCACCTAATATTGTGTTGGTCCCCCTTTTGCTGCCAAAACAGCCCTGTACCTGTGCTGCACTGTGTATTCTGTCACCTTTCTATCAGAACCAGCATGAACTTCTTCAGCAGTTTGAGCTACAGTAGCTCGTCTGTTGGATCGGACAACACGGGCCAGCCTTCGCTCCACACGTGCATCAATGAGCCTTGACCGCCCATGACCCTGCCGCCGGTTTACCACTGTTCCTTCCTTGAACCACTTTTGATAGATACTGACCACTGCAGACCGGGACACACCCCACAAGAGCTGCAGTTATGGAGATGCTCTGACCCAGTCGTCTAGCCATCACAATCTGGCCCTCATCAAACTCACTCAGATCCTCTCACACACTCATTTTTCCTGCTTCTAACACATTAACTATGAATATATCCCCCCCACTAACAGATGCCGTGATTAAGAGATAATCAGTGTTATTCACTTCACCTGTCAGTGCTCATAATGTTATGCTTGGTCGATGTATAAATTATGAACATGCTGGTAAGCAGCCCAAGCACTAGAGATGACCCCAAAGCTGAGGAGTTACCAATAAACCATCTTTATATACAGTACGAGCGCATGTCTGTTACTGATGTGCTGAGAATGTGCAGCTGTATCTCAAACAGACGGACAACGATGTTTGCTCACGCATGCGCGTACAAATATATTCCGTCTATAAGAGCTCCATCACTTAGAACACCCTTCATTCAGCGGACACTTCAGCCGGACTTGCACCCAGCACCGAAGTGGACAGCTCCATAGTCTCAGCGTGAGAAGTGAAGGGAACAAAATACCATGGTAAGTCAATTGAAGCTTAATTTAAATTGCACTTAAAAGTTCATACTCGCACAGAAAGGTGATTTTATTACCATTAACATACAGCATCCCTGTTTGTCTGAACTGGTCATTTTTGGTCCCTGTGCTGGATCATTATCAGCTAAAATGATACAAACCAGTCTAAACAAAAGATACACATTTTTACACACACACACACACACACACACACACACACACACACACACACACACACACACACACACAATGGGCTTAATGTTTCAATGCAAAGTCGTTCAATTAGGCTGATGATTTTTGTGATTACTGGGGCAGTTGTATCCTAGCGGTTAAGGTACCGGACTAGTACTCAAAAGGTTGCTGGTTCGAGCCCCACCACTGCCAGATTGCCACTGTTGGGCCCATACTTAGATACTGTACTGTTATGCCTAGTTCACACTACACGACTGTTGCCCAGATTTTCGCTCGGCGACTGGTCGGTGCTAGATTTGCCGAAACTCGGCTCTCAATCGCCGAGTATGAACTACCCAACAACTCGATCCAAGCGGATCCATTTCAGATATCTCAATCTGAGTCGCACGGCTGGCAATGAGTGCGGTGTCGAACAGCCAATGAGAACACAAGATACAGCGTGAGGAGAAACTCAGGGGAGGTGTGTAAAAGGTTGTACAGGGGCTTAATACAGTTTATATCATAATACACCGGCGCACACACACACACACAAGTTTTACAGTATTTCTGACCTCATTGTTCTCTACATAACACCAACGCTGCATTGCAAAAATATTTATTAACCTCCAACTCACTACAGAACAATCCAAGCAAAATCCACTCAGATTCATTTATTTTTTCTCTTTGTTTTTACGTGCACACACTTTGATCGCTCGCTACTTGTTGACGTGCATTTTTGGACGTGGTATCATTAAACCCCTCGTCACTTCCCGCGTTTGTTCTCAAGACAAACGTAGTTAGAAGCTCGCCTTCGAACCGGTGAAGCAGAGCTGGATTCGATACCACGCTCTCAGAATCCAGCCCTGGTTGCAGCGTGTCTTTTTACCGCTGCGCCACCTGAGCGGCTCAAGTCTGTGCAGGTTCGATTTGTGTACGTTTGATTACCAGAAGTGTAAAGTAAGCTGAATTACAGATCCAACAGATGAGCTACTGTAGCTCAATCAACCGGAAGACTCGCATGACTGACTAGTTCTGCATGACCGTCAGTCCATTAAAACGCTTCGCGCTTCTGCATCTGATCACGTTTACTTTGAGGATCTGAAACCATCAGAGGTGAAGAAAATACGTCACAGCCCTGTAGATTCAAAACGTCATTCACAATTTCTACACTCGCTAATTATTACTCGCTATAATTCGTCTGCTTGTGTATATGTTTAGGGGTCGCCACAGTGAATCATTCAGATCTGCATGCCTGATTTGGCACAGTTTTATTTTTAATCCAGGCTTGAGACCAGAACGGAAGTGCACCTCGCGATGGCTAGGCTGCTCAGCTGACCCCCCCACCTCGGACGTAGCCGAGCCATTGTGGGCATGTTCCACCACTGTGCCACCCGAGTGCCGTTTACTAATTATAAAAGGGTTCCACTAAGGGCAGCGTGCGGGTTGGACGAGGCGTGAGCAGCAATATACCCACCTCGACTGCAATGAGGGATCCACCAGCAGAGGAAGACAAATTGACTACGCTAAATTGGGAGAAAACTAGGGCTGTCCCGATCACGTTTTTTCGTTCCCGATCATTAAATTTGATCCCGATCCGATACCGAGCCTCAAACCGATACTTGTATTTTCTACATATTGTCTAGATAAGAACTAGATAATACTGTTCACACAGTGCACACTTCAGGTACATTACAGTTATTCAGATTAATCCAATGTACATGTTTAACAACTGAATAGCTCTGCAGTGCTGTAGGAAAACAATTGCCTGCATCCAAGCTATTGCTTAATGTTCTATTATTTTTACAAAATAAAAGTAAACAAACTTTAAGTGGACAGCCGGTTCCTCTTCTCATCATATAATAATAAACTCGCTGTATTCGGCTGAGTGTTTATTTTTTAGGTGCCGTATCAGATTGGTAGTAATTGTAGATCGTTTGGTTAAACGATAACTGGTTTGTTTATGAGTCACCGTACTTGTAGGCGTGTTGTAACTAAGCCAATCGGAGCGCTTGATACTGAGATGTCGTTCAGTCTTGTAACACGTGAACTCGTAAAAGCTGTATGTTATGCTCCTGAAGTTTTCACACTCGGATTAAAAGTTATTGTTTTGTAAACCGGTGTGATCCTCGACTCACACACCATATAAACAGTAAAATTCTACAGTAACGAACGCAGCTCTGCTCTCACCGCCTCGTGAAACGCTCACATTGCAGACATTACACTTCACTGTTGGACTCTCCGTTTACGACACCTGCTTGACCGCTGACTTAAAACGAAGAATCGGGTTTAGGATCGGGCTTAGTAAAGCCGATACCGATCAGTTAAAAAAAGCCTTGATCAGGCCCGATTCCGATCGGATCGGGACATCCCTAGAGAAAACACAAATTAAATTAAAAAAATATATATAAGGGGTGTCGCAATACTTTGGTCCATTTAGTATGAATCCCAAATAGATGTAAACAAGGTGCCTGGTACAAACACTGAATGTCAACAGTTGTTACTTTGATCTAATCGCTTTAACCGTGAGTCTTTGTGCTATTCTGCAGACAGGTTAATCGTTCAGTCCTGCTGATGTTGCCAAACACGGGGCAGAGAATCCAGCGGGTGGCTCAACATGGACGTGACGAATAGAACCACCGGTCTGACTCTATTCAACTGCAGCGTGGACTTCAGCTACCGATTCACCTACTACCAGATCACCTACAGCATCATTTTCATCTGCGGCCTGGCCAGCAACAGCAGGGCACTCTGGCACCTGTGGCACATGCCACCTACCCTTACTAGCACCGCTATTTACATGGTCAACCTTGCCATTGTTGACCTGTTCTTCATGGTTTCTCTACCTCTGCGCATCTATTATTACTACAACAGGTCACACAGTAGCACTTGGTCTCCCGGAAGCGTCTTCTGCCAGCTGACCTTCACCCTTAAGTACATGAGCATGTATGGAGGGATCTTCTTCCTCGCATGCATAGGACTAGACCGGTACTTTGCTGTAACACACGCTACACCCAGGCAGCCGCTCCGGGCACGTAACGCCCGCTCTGTCAGCACTATGATCTGGTTATTAGTCCTGGCTCTGAGTCTGTCATTGCCATTCCTGCAATACATAACCTTTCACAATGGAGAGCGGACAGATGTACCATGCCAGCTTGACCCATCCTTAGGGCACCATCAAACTTTCATACTGGTAGCTCTGGGACTGGTACAAGTTGCCTTCCTGTTGCCCACAATCCTGCTGCTCTTCAGCTACTGCAGCATATTGAACGTGCTGAGCCGGATGCCACACCGAGCGAAATTCCGCCAGCAGCGCACCCTCTCGCTCATCTACTGCGTGCTGAGCGTCTTCCTGCTGTGTTTCGCGCCATACCACGTCAACCTGCTGTTCTACACGCTCTCTCACACGGGCCTGGTGCTCAGCTGTACCCTGGCTACGATAGTGTCTGCGCTGCACCCCGTGGTTCTCTCGCTGGCCAGCGTCAACTGCTGCCTTAACCCGCTCGTGTACTACTGCTCCAGCGGTGGGGCGAACAGAGAGACGTCCAGCAGCAGGAGCAGCCAGTGAGAATGAGAGATCTGGGATTGTTGGAAGTGGAATCTGTCGTAGAGCCGAGACTGCATCTTCTTCACCAACACATGGACTAATTCAGATTTTGTTTCTAGACCCCCCCCCCCCCCTTATTTCCTGCCAATTTGTGAGATTTGTGCCAATTTGTGTAACCTGAGAGGTAAAATAAAGCAATCTGCGTAAGTGTTGAAGGAGAGCGTGACCGCCTTTACCTTCCTTAACCCTTCAATGCTCTCACCAAGACCTTGGTACTATACCACCAACAACAAACAATATTTTTTTACTAGTGCATACAGTATTTTGTTAATGATCCTCTACCATACGAGTGAGATGATCACAAAAATGACGCATCTTTCATGGATGATTTTTCAGCTGCCAGCTTTAAGTTAATATTTAGTTAGAAAGGCTGCAGAAACCATCTACCAATATTTTTAAGTTTAACACGCGTCAACCAAGGAGTAGATACGGCCCATATTTAAATACAGCTTAGTATTTAGACTTAAAATAAGCTCAACTAAATGGTTGAGCAGACCATTAAAGGGTTAATATTAAAGTCGAGGGTTGTGGCTGCGGCGAGAGAGAAAAGCTACAATTGGTCACGACTGGATTTGGTGTAAATGGGAGAGAGAGGTGCGCTCAATTTAAACAAATATATTACAGAGGAATTCCTATATGAATCATGTATTCATAACTAATGTCTGAATGCTCTCGCTATATAACTGTATTTATTGTGCTGTTGAGGTGTCATGATTTCAGGTTTTGTTGAAGCCAGGCTTCACTAACATTATTAAATAAAAAATAAAAAAAAAGTATAACACCATTTTAATCTTCCATCAACACCAAAATTTTGTTTATGCATTTTCTCCCCCTTTTCTCCCAACTTTTAGCGCGTCCAATTGCCCGATTGCGTCACGCTTCCTCTCCACCAATGCCGATCCCCGCTCTGATTGAGGAGAACGAAGCTAACCCACGCCCCCTGCGACACGTGGGCAGAAGCCGTATGCATTTTGTCACCTACACTTTGACGAGTGCAGTGCGGATCAGCACTGTGTACGGAGAGACACACCCTGACAGCACACTTTTCCCGTCTCCGTGCAGGCGCCACGTAGTTACATTAGTTACGAGTCCCTATACGGCTTTAATATCCCACCCCTATCTGAACAACAGGCCAAACGTTGATTATGTAGCTGCTCAGCCCAGCCGGCAGGCAGGTTAGGAGTTTTCCTAACGCAGTTACCCGAGTGTTTTTAGCTGCCTTAGGCTTCGACATCTTGGACAGTTTGACTAACCGATTGCTAACTGAATTGCTGTAGGATTGCTAGGACGCCTCATAGTGAGACACTTGAACGCTACACGAATGCAAAATGTTAAATCGCTAAAAAGCAAACCGCATATTAGACGGGAAACGGCTCATTTCACAGTCCGTGACACGACCTTCACGGACGTGAACCAGGTACGGCCTTAATTATGAACCAGAGAAGCACAAGCAACTCACCGTTTTCCACGCGAGGCTCTTCATGATCTGTTGCTCACAGCGGCCCAGGTGTTCGATCATCTCGTGTTTCAGGGAGGGCTCGGCCTTGATGAAGCTCTCGATCACTTTGTAAAAATCAAACGCATGAAGCTGGAAAACTTTCAGGATCCAGGGGAAGCACAGGTTCATCTCAGGAGAGTCACTAACCCCACTGTTCAGAGAACCACCTACAGCGGTAAATCACAAGGTCTATTAATTCAGCATGCATCACTCCAGGCTCACCCAGCCCTGGCATGTACCAAATATTTTATTAAAACAAAACTGCTCCTATTCGAGTATATTCGGGTAGGTTTAACCCTGCTTACCAACATAAGTTGCCATGATGACCTCCAGCGCACAAGCAAGCAGTGAGGTATGGAACTTAGCATCATTGAGAAGTTTACTGTGGGGAAAAAAAACAAACACTTTACAATTAATATACCCAAGATTCATTGATTCACTAAAAAAAATCATTAAAATGATTCATTGATTCGGTAGTGGTTTTAAAATGCACGTTTACCTGAAATTTTGCACGGAGAGTCTTTTCTCTTCCTAAAAAAGCAATAATAAAATAAGAAATAATAAAAAAAAGGGCTGATAGGAGAAATTTCATTTAAATTCATCAACAAAAGTGATTTACACGCACCGATTTCAGCATAGACTCCATGACTTTGTAGTAAAGCTGGACACCGAGTGTGAATCTCTGAAAAACAGAAACACGAAAAGTGTTTAGCACTTCGTTCTCAAGGGGGGCCGCATACTGTCGCTTACTGCATCGTTTAAACTTTATTATTATAATTTTTTACAGCGGTGTGCGACACTTAAGGTGCCGTTCACTATGATACCTTTTTGCCCAAGCCTTCACAGCGCTGACCAACAGCCTGAGCAAACTTCTGGCTGAATATCTGACCAAGCTGCTCAACACGCTTAGTGATTTCTTCTGATGGGTCCACAGTACAGTTCTGAAATCAACACATTTCTTATTCAAAACTGTAACAATGACTATCCTCAGTCGCCAAACCATTAAAAAGTCTCATTAATAGAAAACGTGATGTAACACAAGGGTAAATATGCCTTAGTTCCAACTTTGATGGTACAGACAATAAGTTCTAAATGTGTTTAAATATAGAATCAAGAACATGAGCAAATCCAAGATTCTTGATTGAATTTTACCTTGAAGTAAACAATAAGGTTGGCAGACGGTCGGTCACTGACTGAGGTAAGCTCGCCCCTCAATTGCTGAATTGAATTCATAGCAGCTCTGTATGGGGGAAGGGAAATAGTGTGTAAAAAAAAAAAGTCATTTATCGAGATGGAAACATACAAAGCATTTTAAGACATGAGAAGCAGTGGACCACATCTTTGCTCCGTCCAGTGGCTAATTCTTACAGAGAACACATTTCAATCTACAAGTTCTTCTTTATCCATGCAGCTCCTTATTCAGGCAGCAGAAGCCACTGTTGCAGCTAAAGAAAACTTTCGATCTGGCATTCCCTTCGCTGCTGAGCTACCACTGGACGATGACACTGATGTCTCAGGTTCAGGGTTATCTGAATCTGGAGGCTTTCTTAATCGTTCCATGCTAGTTTGTGTGCTATACGCAAAACTCTCGTAATGCATCATGTGGTTTTGGGTGGGACAAAACAGGGCCACGAAAAAGCACAGGGAAATTATGACGACGTATGAGGCGGCTAACTTGCATGATCATTTGTGAAACTATCAATTGGTTTAAATTTTACTTCATTTGAGTAAGTCAACATCAGAATATTTTCTGATGGCAGCAAAAAGTGCTGGTGGAGAGCATATTATTATAACAGAGGCAGTGTAACAATACTATTACAGTGTACTGGCCTGAACCCCTACACACACTAATTAGATCTGCCCCCCCTAGATTATGTGAGGCCATTAAATTGCATTTCTAAAAGCTAGAACATGAAAATGAGCTCCCAAATAGCAATTTAAGCATATCTAACATTCAAATCTAATATGCACAGTCCCAGCTGAAGTGCTAACAACCAGGAAAGCCAAGCTTTGCTACAGGAAGAAAGTTTCTGGTGTGACCAAGGCTTTGGGTTTTCCTACCTGATTGGGGTCTGTGGTGGAAGGGGAGCACAATCCTCTCCAGAGAAATTCTTTCTGGGAGTCATGTCCACCTTTACTCTGGGGAAAAAAGAGGCGCAGTGTTGTTACTACTAAACTACAAACAATAATAAAAAAGGAAAAACATCACTATATAAAAGTAGCTTGTAATGACTTGTGACTTCCAGGGGGTTTTACAGCTACAGGGAGAGATTCTCAGGCAATACTTACACTTCTGGTTTATTGGGGCTGAGAGTCTCATCATCAACTAAAAACAGCCGAGCATCAAAGTCCTTGTTTTTATTGTAAAGTTCTTCGTATTTTTTGGATAGAGTTTCCACCTATAAAGAAAAGAGTGCAAGATCTTGAAAAGCCTAAATAAATACAAAACACAATAAAAAACCTCACCTAATTATTCTTTGTTAAACCAACAGCAATACGGGCAAATCTCATTAAAAGAAAACAAATAATAAAGTCCATATAAAGACGCAGGTAATGAAACCCGTCCTCAGCTTTACGTTTCCACACAACCAACACGGCTGGACTGATTTTACATGTTCCATCAGCAGGCAGAGCTAGAAAGAGGCGAGCTTAAAGCAAATATTAACTCCAGTTTAACTGTACGTCACGTCACGGGCTCGTAAATTTCTCCACGATACAGAAGCCTATAAGGATCTGTCAGGCCTGATAAACGTGTAAAACATGTTTGCTATATAACTATAATATAACTATAAAATCCTTTATCTGTAACGTCTGTTGATTCTCATTAGTAAGACGGTTTTCTATGAACAAATTTGAATAGCAATAAAAAATAAATACAAAAGATGCGTGCTAAATCTCCTGATGCAATAAAATCTAATAAAATAAAAAAAAAAATCAGCTGAAACTGATACCAAAGACACAAGAATTTAATTCAGTTTCACTTTTCAGTTCCTTTTTGGTTCATTTTTTTTCATAATAGACAACGAGCACAAATCAGCTTCACAAAGATCCTGGTCAAGAGAGCCACAGTGGCATGAAAAAGCTTCTTACAATGCATACAAGAAACATTTTTGGAGAAACCATGTTCAAACAGAGATGTCATTCTACTCCAGTCAAGGCTAACCTGTAGGATCAAGCTCTCAGAGTCCTAGTCAAACATTATAACAGTGTAACTATGAAACAATGGCGTGATCAGCGATCATTAGATTACAGCTGTTCACATTGTGTTTGTGATAAAAACCCTGAACAGTCTTTGTATTAATGGCAAATGACAGAATGAACTTTGTTCTTCTTTAAAACAAGATGTGGTGATGTTTAAGATTCTTAAGATACTTTACATGCGAAAGAGTTTGATAAAATACTCTGCTGAGAGTGCAACGATGGCGTGATCAGTGTTGTAGTAAATTGTAGTACAATACTGAGTCCCAAAAAGTCTTAGAGATGAATTATATTCACATTTATGGAATTATATTAATAAAAGCTGACACCTGGGTTAGAATCTCAGCCGTGTGATTAGATATGATTGGTTATGTCCGAGGATGGCCAACGTCCTATAGCAGATTGCCGTCTTGTCAAGGGTCTTTCTGTCTTGTTCCCAATGTTTTAATCGGAGGTGCACAAATGGCGAGAATTGCAAGCCAATAATAAGTCATTAATATAATAACATTAATAGCCTAGTGGGTATTGGAAGATTGGCGGTTCAAATCCAGGCTCTGCTATGCAGCCACTGTTGGGTCCTTGAGGAAGGCCCTTAACCCTGTCTGCCGTACAATGGCTGACCCTGCGCTCTGAGCCCAGCTTCCAAAACAAGCTGGGATATGCAAAGAAAGAATTTCATTGTACTGTACGTCTGTACATGTATATATGACAAATAAAGTAATATATATTCTAAATGAAAAAAGCCTTATGTAAAGGCACATCATCCAACAAGACCTCTTACCTCTGGATGCTCCTGAGATCCCGACAAGCCCATCGAGACAACGAAGGCAGAGAAACTGCTTTGGTAAACATTTTTCACCTAAAAAAAAATTAAGCATTGTATTTAAAATGCACCTGTAGTAGCAAATGTTTTAAACATCAAGGGAAACAATCAGCAATCAACCCCCTCCCGCAAACACACAACTCTCCAAACACCGAGTGTGTTTACATGCACACAATCAAATGACTGCAAGTAATCAGATTATCAGTCTGTAATCTGATTTCTCAGCATGAGAGGCTGTAGCGAGGCTGTTTACTCTCCAGTAATGTTTAATGCTCAGTTATTCACATATTTAACATCAGTAGCTGATGACTAGAGCTGCAGGTCACCATCTGTTAATTATTTTCTATCAAGAACAGGTTACGATCATGGTACCTGCTGGCTTTTCCCATAAGGGGTTGCCGGAGCAGATTATTCACTGCATATTCTATTTAACAGGAATTGTTTTTACTCCAGACACCCTTCCTGCGCATCTCTTCTATTTATCCAGGCTTAGGACCAGTACTAAGGGTGCCCTGATGTGTGCCCCACCAATTGCTAGGTTCACGTTATGCCACGCACCTTCGGGATTCAAACCCCTTTCACCAGCAGCGTGGCTCTTACCATTACGCCACACCAGCCCACAATTTAGATCAGTTTTAAAATATCCAATTCAATGCAATCAAAGTTATTTAGGATTTGAAAAAGAAACAGGGTTTTATTTAGAAATTTAATTTGTCACTTCTGATCATACAGCTCCATCTTCAATGGTTTATAAATCTATCAACAATCAACACATTTTTTCTTCCCTTTTTGGTTGTGATTGCACCGCTGGGAACTCGAACCCTGGATCCTAGTGGTAGTGGGATAGCGTAATGTACCACTGTTCCATATTCTAACTCTAATATTTAAACGTTAAGTGTTAAAGAAGTATGTGCTGCTACGACTGTAGCTCGTCTGTGTAAGAACACATTCGGTTTCAAAACACACGCTAATGTCGTGCAAGCAGAGCAGAAGCAAGCTTTCTGAAACTATAGTCATATAAAGCTATAGTGCGTGAGGGTGTCGGATGCAGAAATTCGGACCTCGTCCACGCTGCAGTCGCTCTCTTTACACAGCGTCTCCAGTAACTGCGCGTCCATGTCAGGTGGCCGGGTCTTGGATCGGTTGCGTCTCGAAGTGCGAGTCGGCGGGCTCTGGGCGGCATCGCCGACGGCTGATTCTGACGAAAATAAACAATGGAATCATTCTGCAGCTCTGCAGGCACAGTACACTTGACCAGGTAAAAAACAGATGGTTAAAAAAGGGACATGGGTGAAATTGTTCACAGCCAGTTTCACCCATGTTCCTTTTTTTGTTGGTCATTTAAGCTTTGAGGTTCCTTTTTTGGTAGCGGGGGGTTTCTTTCTTGCTTGAAAGAAATCTTGCTTGACTGTGGACAGTGCCACATGTTTAAACAGCTTCTTATTTTTTACGGCAATGTAGCAATATATATAATAATATATTATGAATTACTTATATTATAAATGTACGTATATTACTTATATTATAAACGTCTATATTATATTCATAATAATTTATTTATACTTCTATTAGGATTTTAATGTCATGTTTTACACACCTTGGTTGCATTCATGACAGAACAGGTAGTTACTGGTTACACAAAATTCATCAGTTCAAGTTTAACATCAAACACAGTCATGGACAATTTAGTGTCTCCAGTTCACTTTACTTGCAAGTCTTTCGACTGTGGGAGGAAACCGGAGCTCCAGGGGGGCGAGAACATGCAAACTCCACACAGAAAGGACCCGGACCGCCCCACCTGGGAATTGAGCCACAGTGCTATCCGCTGAGCCAACGTGCTGCACTGGTGAGGGTTAGTAAGGGAACAACAGATATACGATTAACCCATGTTCCTTTTTTTTGTTGGTCAATAAAGCTTTGAGGTTCCTTTTTTGGTTGCGGGGGGTTTCTTTCTTGCTGGACCGTGGACAGTGCCACATGCTTCGGCAGCTTCTTATTTTAGATAGATGTTTTTGGTGGCTTTTTGGTGCATCGTGGATTGATTATGATCATTTAGAAACAAAAAATTACAGAAACATACAGTGTATCACAAAAGTGAGTACACCCCTCACATTTCTGCAAATATTTTATTATATCTTTTCATGGGACAACACTATAGACATAAAACTTGGATATAACTTAGAGTAGTCAGTGTACAGCTTGTATAGCAGTGTAGATTTACTGTCTTCTGAAAATAACTCAACACACAGCCATTAATGTCTAAATGGCTGGCAACATAAGTGAGTACACCCCACAGTGAACATGTCCAAATTGTGCCCAAAGTGTCAATATTTGGTGTGACCACCATTATTATCCAGCACTGCCTTAACCCTCCTGGGCATGGAATTCACCAGAGCTGCACAGGTTGCTACTGGAATGCTCTTCCACTCCTCCATGATGACATCACGGAGCTGGTGGATGTTAGACACCTTGAACTCCTCCACCTTCCACTTGAGGATGCGCCACAGGTGCTCAATTGGGTTTAGTCCATCACCTTTACCTTCAGCTTCCTCAGCAAGGCAGTTGTCATCTTGGAGGTTGTGTTTGGGGTCGTTATCCTGTTGGAAAACTGCCATGAGGCCCAGTTTTCGAAGGGAGGGGATCATGCTCTGTTTCAGAATGTCACAGTACATGTTGGAATTCATGTTTCCCTCAATGAACTGCAGCTCCCCAGTGCCAGCAACACTCATGCAGCCCAAGACCATGATGCTACCACCACCATGCTTGACTGTAGGCAAGATACAGTTGTCTTGGTACTTCTCACCAGGGCGCCGCCACACATGCTGGACACCATCTGAGCCAAACAAGTTTATCTTGGTCTCGTCAGACCACAGGGCATTCCAGTAATCCATGTTCTTGGACTGCTTGTCTTCAGCAAGCTGTTTGCGGGCTTTCTTGTGCGTCAGCTTCCTTCTGGGATGACGACCATGCAGACCGAGTTGATGCAGTGTGCGGCGTATGGTCTGAGCACTGACAGGCTGACCTCCCACATCTTCAACCTCTGCAGCAATGCTGGCAGCACTCATGTGTCTATTTTTTAAAGCCAACCTCTGGATATGACGCCGAACACGTGGACTCAACTTCTTTGGTCGACCCTGGCGAAGCCTGTTCCGAGTGGAACCTGTCCTGGAAAACCGCTGTATGACCTTGGCCACCATGCTGTAGCTCAGTTTCAGGGTGTTAGCAATCTTTTTATAGCCCAGGCCATCTTTGTGGAGAGCAACAATTCTATTTCTCACATCCTCAGAGAGTTCTTTGCCATGAGGTGCCATGTTGAATATTCAGTGGCCAGTATGAGAGAATTGTACCCAAAACACCAAATTTAACAGCCCTGCTCCCCATTTACACCTGGGACCTTGACACATGACACCAGGGAGGGACAACGACACATTTGGGCACAATTTGGACATGTTCACTGTGGGGTGTACTCACTTATGTTGCCAGCTATTTAGACATTAATGGCTGTGTGTTGAGTTATTTTTAGAAGACAGTAAATCTACACTGCTATACAAGTTGTACACTGACTACTCTAAGTTATATCCAAGTTTCATGTCTATAGTGTTGTCCCATGAAAAGATATAATGAAATATTTGCAGAAATGTGAGGGGTGTACTCACTTTTGTGATACACTGTATAAATAACGCTGTAAGATCCAGGATAGAAAAGCCTCTATAACCCTGTGCTCTGTGTAAAACTCAGAGAATCTGTGCAGAGACGAAACCACAGCAGCAGCTTAATAACCGGAAACGGCATTATTAGCTTCTCTAAAGGCCTGTTTGCATGTGGTGAACCTGGTGTTTGATGGAAATCCTCTACAGCAATGATGTATAGCGTAAACAACTACATACTCCTATGACCACAGTGGAGCTGTGCAAATGAAACCACATTGTTTCGTTTTGTTGGTTAATAATTAACACATTAAATATTACCCACTACGCTGTGTGGGTTAATTCCTGTGGTTTGATTAAAAACATCCATTAAAAGTATCCCAAAGCTATTCATTTCAGCCACTACATTTATAAATACTAAGATAAAATGTACCTGGTTTTAAAAAGTTTTATAAAATTGAAGAACACCCATAATTACATTTCAGTTATTAAAAGTATGCTATTCATAAAGCTCTGTCAATAATCAGTTCCTGACTGGGTTACTGGCTTGCACGTGAACTCACTGTACAGAGGCTGGAGGAGAGACGATGGACAGCGCTTGATGTAGAACTCCAGCACGCACAACAGTAACTGGAAGGCGATCACCAGGTCATCCTCCATCTGCAAAACACTCCCTGCACGATGGAACAAGTGAAAAAGACACTTCAGAAAAAAAGCTGCCTTGAGCATGAATGAGCTATTTCCTCTAACATTAATGACTAATGAGAAATACAAGGTCTTGTATGAGAGACAAAGTGAATTTTAATTTCATGTTTTGCCCACTTTGGTTACATTCATGACAGAAACGGTAGTTCCTCATTACCCAAGATTCATCAGTTCACAAGTTTAATGTCAAACATAGTCATGGACAATTTTGTATCTCCAATCCTCACTTGCACGTCTTCTTACTGTGGGAGGAAACCGGAGCTCCCGGAGGAAACCCACACAGACACGGGGAGAACATGCAAACTCCACACAGAAAAGACCCGGACCGTCCCACCTGGGAATCGAACCCAGGACCTTCTTGCTGTGAGGCCACAGTGCTACCCACCAAGCCACCGTGCTGCCCTGGTGAGGGTAGGTAAGACATTACTTATCGGACTCTATACTCTCAATGACGTCTCGTTTCTATTCCCTCTACTTCTATTCAATTCCTCCTATACATGAAAGTGCATTAACATGCTTGTATAACAATATGTACTTCTCTTGTTTTAAAAGTGAACAATATCTTAGTGGCTTAATCTTAATATCTTCCTTTCTGTTCTTTACCATCCTTCTCTTGTACTGCTGTGTACTGGGGATCAATAAAGATCTGAACATTTTCATTTCATTTTATTTTCCAACAACCGCTCTATCCTGGTCGGGGTTGCGGCAGGTCTGGTTACACGAGGGCATCCGCAAAAAAACTATTGACCTTGATCAGAATGAGGGTTGTGCAAGTGGCAGAGGATTCAAATTTGGGAATTAGAAATGACTAAGTTGAGAGATAATGCAGACAAATTCAGAGAAATCACCAACAAGATAAAATCTAGTGACTACCATTAGTGATTGTATACCAGCATGTTAAACTTATAGCATTAATGTACTGAATAAAGGTGCTGCTGGACACAAATACAATCATGGTAAACTCCAGCATACACGTTCTGTGTCTCTCACCTTTTACCAGGAGGAACATGACCCAGCTACCCCGCTGAAGCTCTTGTCTCCTGGGTAAAAAATAAAGATAAATTAAAGAGGCAGGTTGGGTTCGGCTGTGTAAAGCATTCGAGCATGCATGAGAAGGACAGCGCAGGTACATGAACAAATGTAAAATATACGTATTTCTAAAGAATTGGACTTACTGGGCTTCATCAGGCACCGAGTAGATTTTAGTGCACGTTCTGTAAAAAGACAAAAACAACAGACAGGAGGAATGAGTGTGTGTGTTGTTGGTTTTATTGCCATATATATAAGCTACATGGGCTATCGTCACAGCGCACACGTGGTAGGCATACGGCTATTGTCGCCTGGTGTTATGCTGTAAGAAATTCCAAGATTCTCAATTCAAAAATGTCTTAAAGAGTTCCTTCTGAGTAATACGCTGATCTGAAGGTGCTGAAATTTAGACACTCCAGTAAGATCTGCTTTATGGTTATCATGTAATCTATTACATGTTGGGCAAAGTGGGGTCTCTTCACCCGTTAATAGATACATGTGAGTAAGTCTGGAGTGGCCAATAAGGCCTGATTGGTGTTGGTGTCTGTGTATGTGTTCTCCCAATGGTAGGAATGTATTCATGTATTTATTTGCCCCATATTCTGGTTGCCATTTGCTTTTAACAAAGGTACTTATTATAAGATTTAGGCCTGTTTGGGCATATAGGGCACTTTCTTCTATTTTCTTTTAATGTATTTTATACCAGTTTCCTTTCCAATTTAGACGTAGCCAATTACCCAATAGTATTTCGCCACTACTGCTGAAGAATTCCACGGACGGCACTGTCGCCTCACAGCAAGAAGGTCCTGGGTTCGATCCCCAGGTGGGGCGGTCCAGGTCCTTTCTGTGTTGAGTTTGCATGTTCTCCCCGTGTTTGCGTGGGTTTACTCCGGGTGCTCCGGTTTCCTCCTACAGTCCAAAGACGTGCAAGTGAGGTGAATTGGAGACACTAAATTGTCCATGACTGTTTAAGATTAAAGACTTCAACTGATGAATCTTGTGTAATGAGTAACTACCGTTCCCGTCATGAATGTAAACAAAGTGTAAAACATGACGTTAAAATCCTAATAAACACACAAACTAAAGACCTCCACTGCTGACCAAGGAGGGTCACAACTGTCATACGCCCCTTCTGACACGCTTTGATCCCCTTTACCCCCGCCTCATTCTGCAGGAGCCGCTGATCAGCCAGCAGAGGCTGTACCTGTCCCGGCCCTTAGAGACACAAAGCCGATCGTGTGTCTGTGTAATCGCCCAGCTGGCTAATAGAAGAGCTGAGATCCGAACTCAAGAGCTCGAGATATCAGCACTGGTGGGCTAGTGTGCACCCTGGGAGTATAAGGCACTTTGTAATGGCAAGTTGTAAGGTACTGGACTAGTCATCAGAAGGTAGCTGTTTCAAGCCCCACCACTGTCAGGTTGCCGCTGTTGGGCCCTTGAGCAAGGCCCTTAACCCTCAGTTGCTTAGACTGTATACTGTAACTGTAATGTAAGTCACATCGGATAAAGGCGTCTGCTGAATGCCGAAATTGGCGGTTTTGGCTATTCTGTCAGCATTTTTAATTCCTTTGATACCACAATGCCCGGGTATTAAAGGTATTAAAAAGGTATTACCTAACTTGTACCGAGTGTTTTTATTTGCAAGTTCGGGCTTGTCAGGAAATGTAACCGTTATCGGTACCTGAAGGGAGGTGTTATATTGACGTTAGCTTGCTGTGCTACCTCAATCCATTGGTTTTAATGGCAAGATGCTAAACGCGAAACCCGATGGAAGCGCTGTCTAAGTAGCGCGTTCGAATAATATTGACTTATCAGAATCCTCTCTACTGAGGCAGCGTATCGGCCCATGGATCGGCCTAATTATCCGATACCCGATCCATCTCATTTTGGTAATATCGGCACAGATATCCGATCTTAATATCGGATCGGTGCATCCCTAGACAGCACCCATGTAGAAATGTGCAAATCTGTGTCTGTGCTCCAACAAAGAGGCAAAAAGCCCAGCTTAATTCTAACAGCTATTTATTTCTTACTTGTAATACGTGACGCAGAGGTCATACCATGTTTCCACCAAGCCCGTTCGACCTCACTGAGAAGTATAAATCATCAAAATCACAAAAGGAGCCTTACTTAACAAATCTCTGATAGAGAGCCAGTGACACTTCGTATTTCTTGTCGAGTCTGGTTACAGCCGAGTTGACTTTAGGGCTTATGGTATCCACGTTTTCATCCAGCTTTCTTATCAGGCTGAGGAACTGCTTCACACTGCAAAAATCCAACACAAGATCAACATGAATTATCAGATTAAACTGTATTAAACAAATGTATTTAAGTCAGTAAATCTCACAGTATACGCGTATTGGGACACCCCTTCTAGTCTTGAATTCCATTGTTTCAACCACAACAGTTGATAACACTTAAATAAATAGAATAGAATACTTTATTGTCACTCCACTGCGTGCAGTACAGCGAAATTGAAAGCAGACCCGTCAGTGCCATCATACAAGATATAACAATTTGTACAAGGAGTACACATACGCTATAATTAAGTACATATAAGGTGCTTGAAACTGTAAACATTGTTCAGTAGATGCACAATACACATGACATAATATGTGAGGTACATATAAGGTCAAGTATATAAAGGAAATTATATGCTTCAAACTTTGCAGCAATGGTTTAGGGAAGTTCATTTACTTTTCCAGCATGACTGCCAATGTGCAAAATGCACCATCTATAAAGCTCTATTGACATAAAGACATAAAGACATGAAGAAAAGCCTGATTTAAAGAAACTTCAGAGTCCTGAGCTCAGTCTCAATGAACAGAAACATAAACTGTCTTGTAATTGTCAAAAGTCTTGTAATAGGCCGTCTTAGAATTGGATGTTTGTATTTTAACACCATACCACGTGTGTGCATTTTATGGCATGATTGGTATTATGTTTGGGTCAGGTGTCCAAATACTTTTAGCCTTAAGTATTAAACTGACGAGTAGGAACATCTATATCCAGTCCCAGCGGTGCACTTTGAACCCGTGACCTACCTCAGACCGACAGCTTTCTGAAACTGTGTGAAGGTGAAGCCAACGTCATCCATTTCCACTGCAGAGATGAACACACACACTCCCCACTGCTGCTGGTTCGCTTCCTGTATAGAAAAAAAAAAACCATCAATCAAAACGTGAACCAGTGTGGAAATATAGAAGCCGCGTCCATCTGATCTGATCTCATATTTAATTTACATTTACATTTTTAGCATTTAGCAGACGCTTTTATCCAGAGCTACTTACAGTACTGTGACAGTGTATTGTCAAAGCAATTGAGGGTTAAGGGCTCAACAGTGGCAGCATGGCAGTGGTAGGGCTTGAACCAGCAACTTTTACAGCAGGCAAGGTAGATAATGCTCACATTTCCATTTATAGTCCTTATCAAGTATTGTTCCTTAGATGCGTACTTTTAGAAACCTGAGGACTGTTTTTATTTTGGTTTTTTACTGTGATTTTTTTCACAGTCTTTGGTATTGCACTACTGTAGATTGTGCTGCTGTGTGTATTTAGAACATACAACATACGGCAGGGATCACAGAGTAGAGGAGCTTCCCCTCTTACAAAATGTGTGTGCGTTACCTGGTAAAAGTCATGATGCTAGCAGGCAGAGCAGACCAGCCCAAGCTTTTCCACTTTCAGATTATCCAATCAGTTATACCGGCAGGGATGTTCAAAGTGTTTGCTATTTAGTGAGCTGGAGTGGAATAATGGTAAGAGTCACATTTAAACCCCAAGCTGGGCTCACAACACGGAAGGCACATGACGTAACGTGAACCTGGCCATTAGGGGTACACATGAGTGCACCCATAAGTCAGGATGAATAGGAAGGTTGATTCATGAAAGGCACCTGGTATAAAATCAATGCCAAATCAAATGCGTAGGAGAAAATACTGCTGTGACGACCCCTAATAGAAGCACCCGGAAAGTACAGGGTGTCCCTAAAGTCTGGACAAAGGAAATATCACTAACTATAACTAAACATACTCTATATTGCCTAAAGTATTCGCTCGTCTGCCTTCACACGAATATGAACTTTTGTGACTCCCATTCTTAATCCATAGGGTTTAATATGATGTCGGCCACCCTGTGCAGCTATAACAGCTTCGACTCTTCTGGGAAGGCTTTCCACAAGGTTTAGGAGTGTGTTTATGGGGATTTTTGACCATTCTTCCAGAAGCGCATTTGTGAGGTCAGACACTGATGTTGGACGAGAAGGTCTGGCTCACAGTCTCCGCTCTAATTCATCCCAAAGGTGTTCTATCTATCGGGTTGAGATCAGGACTCAGTCAAGTTCTTCCACACCAAACTCGCTCATCAACGTCTTTATGGACCTTGTGCTTTGTGCACTGGTGCGCAGTCATGTTGGAACAGGAAGGGGCCATCCCCAAACTGTTCCCACAAGGTTGGGAGCATGAAATTGTCCAGAATCTCTTGGTATGCTGAAGCATTAAGAGTTCCTTGCACTGGAACTAAAGGGCAGAGCCCGACTCCTAAAAAACACCCCCACACCATAATCCCCCCTCCACCACACTTTACACACGGCACAATACAGTCAGACAGGTACCGTTCCCCTGGTAACCACCGAACCCAGACTCGTCCATCGGATCGCCAGACGGAGAAGCATGATCCGTCACTCCAGAGAACACGTCTCCACTGCTTTACACCACTGCATCCGACGCTTTGCATCGCGCTCGGTGATGTGAGGCTTGGATGCAGCTGCTCGGCCATGGAAACCCATCCCATGAAGCTCTACACACTGTTCCTGAGCTGATCTGAAGGCCACATCGGCGACCTCTGTGCACTATGCGCCTCAGCATCCGCTGACCCGCTCTGTCATTTTACGTGGCTACCACTTCCTGAGAGCGACCCATTCTTTCACAAACGTGTGTAGAAGCAGTCTGCATGCCGAGGTGCTCGGTTTTATACACCTGTGGCCATGGAAGTGATTGAAACACCTGAATTCAATGATTTGGATGGGTGAGTGAATACTTTTGGCAATATAGTGTATGTTTACTTAAATACACATACATACATATTGCATCACAAATAGTGGAAAACACATGGAAGATGTTATTGATTAATATTCTAATTAAATCAAATGTTGTTAAACAATTTATTAAAATGTTTGCCCGTGTGCCCAGACTTTAGGGACACCCTGTAATGTGTATATACAGTGCCTTGCAAAAGTATTCAGCCCCCTTGAACTTTTCAACCTTTTGCCACATTTCAGGCTTTAAACATAACGATATGAAATTGTAATTTTTTGTGAAGAATCAACAACAAGTGGGACACAATTGTGAAGTGGAACGAAATTTATTGGAGATTTTAAACTTTTTTTAGAAATAAAAAACTGAAAAGTGGGGCGTGCAATATTATTCAGCCCCTTTACTTTCAGTGCAGCAAACTCACTCCAGAAGTTCAGTGAGGATCTCTGAATGATCCAATGTTGACCTAAATGACTGATGGTGATAAATAGAATCCACCTGTGTGTAATCAAGTCTCCGTATAAATGCACCTGCTCTGTGACAGTCTCAGAGTTCTGTTTAAAGCGCAGAGAGCATCATGAAGACCAAGGAACACACCAGGCAGGTCCGAGATACTGTTGTGGAGAAGTTTAAAGCCGAATTTGGATACAAAAAGATTTCCCAAGCTTTAAACATCTCAAGGAGCACTGTGCAAGCGATCATATTGAAATGAAGGGAGTATCAGACCACTGCAAATCTACCAAGACCCGGCCGTCCCTCTAAACTTTCAGCTCAAACAAGGAGAAGACTGATCAGAGATGCAGCCAAGAGGCCCATGATCACTCTGAATGAACTGCAGAGATCTACAGCTGAGGTGGAAGAATCTGTCCATAGGACAACAATCAGTCGTACACTGC
Source organism: Trichomycterus rosablanca (assembly GCF_030014385.1). NCBI lineage: Eukaryota > Metazoa > Chordata > Actinopteri > Siluriformes > Trichomycteridae > Trichomycterus > Trichomycterus rosablanca. Next base: position 26,816,718 of record NC_086003.1, on the reverse strand, counting down.
ACAAATCTGGCCTTTATGGAAGAGTGGCAAGAAGAAAGCCATTTCTCAAAGATATCCATAAAAAGTCACCTGGGAGACACACCAAACATGTGGAAGAAGGTGCTCTGGTCAGATGAAACCAAAATCGAACTTTTTGGCCACAACGCAAAACGTTATGTTTGGCGTAAAAGCAACACAGCTCATCACCCTGAACACACCATCCCCACTGTCAAACATGGTGGTGGCAGCATCATGGTTTGGGCCTGCTTTTCTTCAGCAGGGACAGGGAAGATGGTTAAAATTGATGGGAAGATGGATGGAGCCAAATACAGGACCATTCTGGAAGAAAACCTGTTGCAGTCTGCAAAAGACCTGAGACTGGGACGGTGATTTATCTTCCAACAAGACAATGATCCAAAACATAAAGCAAAATCTACAATGGAATGGTTCACAAATAAACTTATCCAGGTGTTAGAATGGCCAAGTCAAAGTCCAGACCTGAATCCCATCGAGAATCTGTGGAAAGAGCTGAAAACTGCTGTTCACAAACGCTCTCCATCCAACCTCACTGAGCTCGAGCTGTTTTGCAAGGAAGAATGGGCAAAAATTTCTGTCTCTCGATGTGCAAAACTGATAGAGACATACCCCAAGCGACTTGCAGCTGTAATCGCAGCAAAAGGTGGCGCTACAAAGTATTAACGCAAGGGGGCTGAATAATATTGCACGCCCCACTTTTCAGTTTTTTATTTCTAAAAAAAGTTTAAAATATCCAATAAATTTCGTTCCACTTCACGATTGTGTCCCGCTTGTTGTTGATTCTTCACAAAAAATTACAATTTCATATCTTTATGTTTAAAGCCTGAAATGTGGCAAAAGGTTGAAAAGTTCAAGGGGGCTGAATACTTTTGCAAGGCACTGTATATACTTAATCTGGCCCATGCTTTCTTTTAACAAACGAAATGAACACTTACAGTGATTCTAACTGAAGACCTGGACACTGACTCCCACACTTTCCATGCCTGATCACACACCGAGTTGGACACAGACAGATCCTTACAAAGGGTCACAAAATCTGGATCTTTATCCTTGTGCCTGAAAAAGATAAATGAAAAAGATCAACAAACAGCAAGAAGAAGACAGTGGAAACGTATCGGTTAAGTTGGTGGCCTGTTGGTCAGACAGCTGCAGGTTTATGTAAGTGGTCTTCAGTAGCAACCCAGAGGCAGAGAGTCACTGGTGTAAAAGCCCCACCACCGCCAAGTCAGCACTGTTGGGCTGCTGAATAGATGTATTGTATTCACTGTATTCAGTCCCATTTGTAAGAATGCTTTGAATGACAGTGTCTGCCAAATTCCTGTATTACACGTCATGTACCATGATGTATCCACCACTAAATGTAAAAATGTACTAGATGACTGCAGATAGATAGATAGATAGATTAGATAGATTAGATAGATAGATAGATAGATAGATAGGTAGGTAGGTAGGTAGGTAGGTAGGTAGGTAGGTAGGTAGATAGATAGATAGATAGATAGATAGATAGATAGATAGATAGATAGATAGATAGATACAGTGTATCACAAAAGTGAGTACACCCCTCACATTTCTGCAAATATTTCATTATATCTTTTCATGGGACAACACTATAGACATGAAACTTGGATATAACTTAGAGTAGTCAGTGTACAGCTTGTATAGCAGTGTAGATTTACTGTCTTCTGAAAATAACTCAACACACAGCCATTAATGTCTAAATAGCTGCAACATAAGTGAGTACACCCCACAGTGAACATGTCCAAATTGTGCCCAAATGTGTCAATATTTTGTGTGACCACCATTATTATCCAGCACTGCCTTAACCCTCCTGGGCATGGAATTCACCAGAGCTGCACAGGTTGCTACTGGAATCCTCTTCCACTCCTCCATGATGACATCACAGAGCTGGTGGATGTTAGACACCTTGAACTCCTCCACCTTCCCCTTGAGGATGCGCCACAGGTGCTCAATTGGGTTTAGTCCATCACCTTTACCTTCAGCTTCCTCAGCAAGGCAGTTGTCATCTTGGAGGTTGTGTTTGGGGTCGTTATCCTGTTGGAAAACAGGTTTTCGAAGGGAGGGGATCATGCTCTGTTTCAGAATGTCACAGTACATGTTGGAATTCATGTTTCCCTCAATGAACTGCAGCTCCCCAGTGCCAGCAACACTCATGCAGCCCAAGACCATGATGCTACCACCACCATGCTTGACTGTAGGCAAGATACAGTTGTCTTGGTACTTCTCACCAGGGCGCCGCCACACATGCTGGACACCATCTGAGCCAAACAAGTTTATCTTGGTCTCGTCAGACCACAGGGCATTCCAGTAATCCATGTTCTTGGACTGCTTGTCTTCAGCAAACTGTTTGCGGGCTTTCTTGTGCGTCAGCTTCCTTCTGGGATGACGACCATGCAGACCGAGTTGATGCAGTGTGCGGCGTATGGTCTGAGCACTGACAGGCTGACCTCCCACGTCTTCAACCTCTGCAGCAATGCTGGCAGCACTCATGTGTCTATTTTTTAAAGCCAACCTCTGGATATGACACCGAACACGTGGACTCAACTTCTTTGGTCGACCCTGGCGAAGCCTGTTCCGAGTGGAACCTGTCCTGGAAAACCGCTGTATGACCTTGGCCACCATGCTGTAGCTCAGTTTCAGGGTGTTAGCAATCTTCTTATAGCCCAGGCCATCTTTGTGGAGAGCAACAATTCTATTTCTCACATCCTCAGAGAGTTCTTTGCCATGAGGTGCCATGTTGAATATCCAGTGGCCAGTATGAGAGAATTGTACCCAAAACACCAAATTTAACAGCCCTGCTCCCCATTTACACCTGGGACCTTGACACATGACACCAGGGAGGGACAACGACACATTTGGGCACAATTTGGACATGTTCACTGTGGGGTGTACTCACTTATGTTGCAGCTATTTAGACATTAATGGCTGTGTGTTGAGTTATTTTCAGAAGACAGTAAATCTACACTGCTATACAAGCTGTACACTGACTACTCTAAGTTATATCCAAGTTTCATGTCTATAGTGTTGTCCCATGAAAAGATATAATGAAATATTTGCAGAAATGTGAGGGGTGTACTCACTTTTGTGATACACTGTAGATAGATAGATAGATAGATAACAACTAATTAAACCCCAACAGTCATGTTTGTTTGTTTATTAGGATTTTAACGTCATGTTTTACACTTCGGTTACATTCATGACAGGAACGGTAGTTACTCATTACACAAGGTTCATCAGTTCACAAGGTTATATTAAACACAGTCATGGACAATTCAGTCTCTCCAGTTCACCTCGCTTGCATGTCTTTGGACTGTGGGAGGAAACCGGTGCACCCGGAGGAAACCCACACAGACACGGGGAGAACATGCAAACTCCACACAGAAAGAACCCGGGCCACTCCACCTGGGGATCGAACCCAGGACCTTCTTGCTGTGAGGCGACGGTGCTACCCACCGAGCCACCGTACCGCCCCAACCTCAGAAGTATTAAACAAGGTGGGGTTACTAAAGCCGGTGAGCATAGCCAGTTTTTACTAGGACTTTCTCCAGACTAGTTTCTGGTTTAGACTAGTTTCTGGTTTAAGCTCCTGTCTGGACTTTCTCCAGACTAGTTTCTGGTTTAGACTAGTTTCTGGTTTAAGCTCCTGTCTGGACTTTCTCCAGACTAGTTTCTGGTTTAGACTAGTTTCTGGTTTAAGCTCCTGTCTGGACTTTCTCCAGACTAGTTTCTGGTTTAGACTAGTTTCTGGTTTAAGCTCCTGTCTGGACTTTCTCCAGACTAGTTTCTGGTTTAAGCTCCTGTCTGGACTTTCTCCAGACTAGTTTCTGGTTTAGACTAGTTTCTGGTTTAAGCTCCTGTCTGGACTTTCTCCAGACTAGTTTCTGGTTTAAGCTCCTGTCTGGACTTTCTTCAGACTAGTTTCTGGTTTAGACTAGTTTCTGGTTTAAGCTCCTGTCTGGACTTTCTTCAGACTAGTTTCTGGTTTAGACTAGTTTCTGGTTTAAGCTCCTGTCTGGACTTTCTTCAGACTAGTTTCTGGTTTAGACTAGTTTCTGGTTTAAGCTCCTGTCTGGACTTTCTTCAGACTAGTTTCTGGTTTAGACTAGTTTCTGGTTTAAGCTCCTGTCTGGACTTTCTTCAGACTAGTTTCTGGTTTAAGCTCCTGTCTGGACTTTCTCCAGACTAGTTTCTGGTTTAGACTAGTTTCTGGTTTAAGCTCCTGTCTGGACTTTCTCCAGACTAGTTTCTGGTTTAAGCTCCTGTCTGGACTTTCTCCAGACTAGTTTCTGGTTTAAGTTCCTGAATAATGAAGAGGCGGTGTAGAGCTTAGTGTGTTCGATTTCTGATGATTAAGCAGATACAGGTCAAGTCGAAAGTTTACAAGAACATTTTATAATCAGTTTTGTGGTTTGAATTACTTGGGCAACTGCAACTTTTTCTGAACGATTGACTAAATAATTGAGACACATTATTAAGTTTATTACTTAATGTCTGAAGAATAAAGACTTTATCACTTTGTGATAGGAACCCAAAGCTGTCTGGACTGAGTACTAAACAAAGGGGGAAACATTTCTGAACGGCTGTTTTAAATCACTTCTCTGATTTAAATCATTTAAGTGCTGATGTGACCATCATTGGTGTAAAATGCAGCTGGTGGTTAAAGACTGAGTCAGTCATGATAATGTACCACAATGTAAACAGTAAACAATGGAGCCCAGTCATTCAGCAGCTATCCAGCAACAGCACAGTATACAACATGACTGAAACCGCTCAGCTGTTTACATTTACAGTAACCGTTATTAATAAAAGAGTAAAGCTGGTTCTCACTGTTCCGGGGAGAGGATCCGGGTCTCTCCGGCCCCGCTGACCGCAGATGAAGCCGGTGGTGGTGGGGAGGATGATGATGATGGTGATGATGAAGATGAAGAACTTCTCTTACTGCTCACCGGCTGATCTTTGTTCGCACCGCCTCCGCTCGACCGCTTCTTAGGAGCCATCGTTAATCAGCCGTGTGTGAGTCCGTGCTGTAACTCTTGGTTTTTAACCGGTTGAATGGGTTTGAGTTTGTTTACTACAAACACGACGGAGCCTCCATTACTGCCTGCACTCTCCAGCCTCCGTCGCAAGCCTCAAAGCGCGGGAAAACAGCCACACGCAACTTCCGCCCGACCGCGTCACTTCCGCTAACCGGCAGCCCAAGAGACTTGATTCATTTAATTTTTAAAAGCGAAATAATAAATAAATCATTTATTTAAACTAATTAAAGTTTCACATTTTTAAAGCTTAAAGCTATAATATGATTCTATAATAACGATTCCAATAGGCAAATAGAATATATTGTTCATTTTTTATTCATAAAGTAAAGTTTTTAGGCTCCAGACCAACATTACCCTGGTTTTATACTGGAATTTAATTCGCTTTAAAACTTAATAAAAAATAAAGAAAGCATTAGGGTTATAGATTACTTTAATCGTTATTTTAGGAAGGGTTGTGATGAAGGTTAGGTAGACAGATTGGTACGTAGGTACGTAGGTAGACAGATTGGTAGGTAGACAGATAGGTAGACAGGTAAGTAGGTAGACAGATTGGTACGTAGGTAGACAGGTAGGTAGGTAGACAGGTAGGTAGGTAGACAGATTGGTACATAGATAGACAGATAGGTAGGTAGGTAGGTAGATTGGTAGGTAGACAGGTAGGTAGGTAGACAGATAGGTAGACAGGTAAGTAGGTAGACAGATTGGTACGTAGGTAGACAGGTAGGTAGGTAGACAGATTGGTACGTAGGTAGACAGGTACGTAGGTAGACAGGTAGGTAGCTAGACAAATAGATTGGTAGGTAGGTAGGTAGATAGGTAGGTAGGTAGACAGATTGGTAGGAAGGTAGACAGGTAGGTAGGTAGACAGATTGGTACGTAGGTAGACAGGTAGGTAGCTAGACAAATAGATTGGTAGGTAGGTAGACAGATAGGTAGGTAGGTAGACAGGTAGGTAGGTAGACAGATTGGTAGGAAGGTAGACAGGTAGGTAGGTAGACAGGTAGGTAGGTAGACAGATTGGTACGTAGGTAGACAGGTAGGTAGCTAGACAAATAGATTGGTAGGTAGGTAGGTAGATAGGTAGGTAGGTAGACAGATTGGTAGGAAGGTAGACAGGTAGGTAGGCAGTTTGTTTGTTTTATTAGGATTTTAACATTGTGTTTTACATTTTGGTTAGGTAGGCCAAAGGTGCGTAAGAAATATTAAGTAAGTATTGCAGTACAATGTTGGTAGCTAATAAATAGATATGCAATATGTAATATAACAGAACATTTATAAAGTGTCTTGGGCATTAAATGTCCATGGATGTGCAATGACAGAGTGACAGATCATGCTTCATGAGTCTGTCCTGATAGTCCTGATAGTCACTCAGTGAGCGATGATGTCCCGGTACAGTGGGGATGAGTTATACAGTGAGATCACTGTTGGTACAAACGATTTCCTGTATCGTTCCTTCTTACAGCGGAGCTGAATGAGTCTGTTACTGAAGGTGCTCCGCTGTCTAACTAGAAGGTCATGGAGGGGGTGTGATGGATTGTCCAGTATGGATATGAGTTTGTTTAAAGACCTCCTTTCGACCATCAACTCGAAGCCTTCCAGTGAGCAGCCCAAGACTGAGCCAGCCTTCTTGATCAGTTTATTAAGTTTTTTTGCATCTCCCGTTCTGATGCTGTCTCCCCAACACACTGCTGCAAAGAACACAGCCCCCGCAACAACAGACTGGTAGAAAATAGTCAGCATCTTGCTGCGTACATTAAAGGACCTGAGCTTTCTCAGAAAGTAGAGTCTGCTCATCCCTTTCCTGTACACAGCCTCCGTGTTGGCCCTCCAGTCCAGTCTGTCGTCAAGTCAGACACCCAAGTACTTGTACTGTACGTGTCCACCAGTTCAACATTCTGACCCATGATGGTAACAGGGGTGGTCACAGTCCTCTTCCTCCTGAAGTCCACAGACATCTCCTTTGTTTTGGAGACATTCAGGAGCAGATGGTTCCTACGCACCACTGGACAAAGCCGTCCACAAGGTCCCTGTATTTACCTTCGTGCCCATTCCTTGTTGCCCTCTGGTAGGCGCTATAGGAGTATCATGGCTCAAGTACTAAAGCATCTTTTAAACTTTATAAAAGAATTAATTCTACTATTAATTAAAATACTCACCAGAAACTAAAATTGGTCAGAATGCTCATACAGCAGACATTGTATCATGATTACAGGCTTCTATTTGATTGCGAGGCCAGCACTATATTATGAAGCATAATGAATTATGCATAACTAGATTATTGGTTTCTATAAAAACACCAAAAACACCAGATTTAAACTGAGATTTTCGTTACTGTTTATTCTTTTCGGCTTTCGCATACATAACAGTTTTATTTTCCCTTAATCATGTTGAGTTTGACCCACATTTGGCTTAAGTCTTAGCCACACACACACACATTTATTAACTGTGGCCAACCCTGATAAAGGTAATTAAAGGGTTTGTTTCCCCTAAAATGTCAATAATTCGTACATATTTCATATTTCAGTTTGGGGAACAGACTTTGTTTTATTCGTCGGCTTTTGTGTGCTTGTGCGTTCGAGTACAGAAAAATAAACGTGAAAATGTTGCCGCATCAGAAAAAGAAAGAAAAAAGGGACTATATTTGACAGGCAAAAGAACAGAGCGAAGACACGCGTGTGCCTTGTCTGGAGTGAACGATATAAATAAAGGCAAGTCAGCATTTAAACGTCATGAGAATTCAGGTCAACACTTTGCCCAGAGAGGAAACCACAGTGCGTATACACCAACCCCAGAGCTATCAACAAGGTACAAATGTTTATAGAAAGGACTGTGATGTGATTTCTGTCAAATTCATACAGCATTTAAAATAACTAATATAGAATATTTACTTTATACATATTTGGCACATACATGGCCAGAGTATTTATTTATTTATTTAATTATGTTTTCCTCGGGAGCTTGGTGCTCATTTTCTCTGCCAAACATTTCCCAATATACCATCTTACAGATACGCTTTAAAATAACACACAAACTGGTGGTGCTTGTAACAATTTTCAGACAAAAAACAAAATAAAATCCCCAGTTTCATTCAATCTACCTACTGTTAGACTTTACAACCTGACCTAACAAGAAACTCTGGGTTGACAGATTGGGCAGTTCCAGGCTCTGACATGTCACATCTGTCTGAATACAGTACTCATGGGCGTGTACAGTGACGGTTACGGGGAAACGACAGGCAGAAGAAAAAGGCCAGATACAATTTAGAGCATGTTATATTTGAGAGATCCTCTCAGATCTAAAGTGTCCTGGGTTTTGGCTTGACAGCAGCTCAAAGCAGCATCGTAACAGGTTTCTCTAGGAACTTGCGGAACTCTGCAAGCCACTGCGCCCCTACGGCACCATCCACCACCCGGTGATCACAGCTCAGGGTCACCGACATCATGCTGGCCACATCGAAGCTGGGAACAAAAAATAAGTGATGTTAAATAGTGTTATTAAAGGCCACACACACACACACATATATGTAATATATGCTTCATACATTTCCCCCAAAATGTACACTGACAAATACTTACTGCTATACAAGCATACAGTGGCGTAGATTAGACCAACCCACAGTGTTTACATTCACAGCAATTAGACGAGGCAATAACCTGACCACACGTTTACACGCACTAAAGTTGTTTGGTTGTTTAATTCTTCAGCTACAATGGCTATTATTATGGCTAGATAATAGATTATTTAAAGGTCAAGGTGGTGGGTCCACTTTTTTCATGTGGTTATTGTGGTTGAGTGTTTGTCTGACTATGAAGATCTAACTTATATAAAAAAATTTTAATCACAAGTGCTTCCAAGAATTTAAGCAGTTTTGCTTAAGTGATGTAAAGATGTCCTTGTAGCTGTTCGGATTGTAGATTTGTGTTCTGATGGTGTTTATCCGTTGGCATGAGTAGAGGATGTGTTTAATAGAAGTTCACGATTTACAGAGGGGGCATGTCATAATCCTGCCCTTTTAAACATATTAGCAGGTAGGTATGGGTCAATTCGGTGTGTCCTATCGCGGCACCTTGCTCGCACTAAAGTAATCATTTAGTAGGAAACATCGAAATCTTCACGAGTCAGTCAGTATTTACTTCTCAAGTCATTTAACACTTTCCAGTAGTAAGGTGGAAGCATTGCCACTTTTAAATCAAGCTTTAAAATAAACTATTTTATTTATCTTATCAAGTAGTGTCCACCATCATAACATACAGAATATAGATCTATAGATGTCCGATATAGCAATGAAACACAGGGTACAAGGCAGGAATACCCCTCCCTCAGACATCCAGCAGGCTGACAGCACCACTGTGATTCAAACCCAGAGGTCGTAACAGCACTACCTGAGCACCTGTAACTATTCTATATTCTATAATTGCATCAATACCTGCACTTCTGTCAATTTATTCCAGCAGATCAAAAGCAGTTATAATAGTAGATGTTTAAAAAGAATCTATGAATGTGACACTTACATTCATAAACACACACTTATGGCCGAAAGTATTTGGACACCTGACCATGAGCTTGTTGAACATCCCATTTCAAAAACAAACTGTATTAAAACAGACTGACCTCTATGTAATTTATTTAGCTTTAACAACAGCCGCCTTTCCTAGAGGGTTTCTTAAAAGACACTGAAGTATGTCTGTGGGAAATTGAGCCCTAAAAGAGCTTTTGTATGGCCGGGCACTGATACTGGTCAAGAAACCCTCAGTTAATGTTCCAGTGGGACTGAAGTCAAGGCTCTGTGCGGGACACTGGAGTTTCTTTAAACCAAGCTTTATAGAGCTTGCTTTGTGCACGATCATGCTGAAACAGTAACGGGCCTTCCCTAAAGTATAACATAAAATTTCCTTTATAGAATTGAGTTATTACTGTTGGTAACTATTGTGGTTCAAACATGTAAATTCAATAATCAGAAGTGGTGTCCCAATACTTTTGCCCATATGGTCGGGAAGTTTACCCAGCGGTCCCAAAGTAAACCTCTTACCCCTTCTCATTGTCTGCAGGCAGCAGCCTGTTCTCAGAGCCCCCCACTGCCAAGATGCATGCCTGAGGAGGATTGATGATGGCAGAGAAGTTCTTGATGCCAAACATTCCTAGATTAGAGACTGTGAATGTGCCACCCTAAGGGACCAAACAAACAGAGGTTATATTACAGCTTCATCTTCTATTCTCTCTTCATATATAAACCACAATTTATAAATAAAAGTAATATTAATACTTTGAATGGACACATATAAAGTGGTCCTCACCTGGAACTCGTGTGGCTGCAGTTTGCCCTCCCGCGCTTTAGCTGCCAGTGTGTTTATATCTTTGCTGATGGCTGACAGGCCTTTGATATGAGCATTAAATACAATTGGAGTGATCAGACCGTTAGGTGTGCTGACTGCTACACTAACATCCACCACATGATTTCTGAAAATAGATCATAAAATCCATTTAATAACAAGCAGATTATTGTTCTACACAGAAGGCACTGCTGTCCTCTAGTGGTCATGAACAAACACTCTTATCAAACCGATTGGCCAGCAGTTACTACTACTACTACTACTACTAATAATGAAGTAACTCACTGTCGGATTACAGTGTCCATCCAGGAGGAGTTGGCCTCTGGAACCTTTAAACATGCGAGCGCTGAGGCCTTGATGACAAAGTCATTCACTGACAGCTTGATGTTGTCCTTCTTAACCTCCTAATTACATAAAAAATAATGACAAATCATAATCCTGCCCTTTTAAACAAAGATAATAGAAATGACTTATTCAAACACATATACATTCAGCTCACCTCGTTGAGTTCTTTCCTGAGCTCCAGAACTTGGTCCATGTTTATATCCACAGACAAGTAGTAGTGAGGAATAGTCTGCTTGGACTGCATCAGCCTCTGAGCTATCACCTGTTTAGCACAAACAAATGGTGTGTGGTTTGTGTGTTTTTATAACTCCATGTTGTCATATTTATGATATTTATGGCAGGAATTGGTGTTTTATGCTGGTTTATATATGTTTTCAGTCTTGTACTATTAAGAAACTTTATTATTTCTGTATTAACTTGTGTGAGAGTTTTTTTTAATGTATTGGGCATGTCTAGCCTTTGTATTTCACTGTTGTACTTTAGGAATTCATTCAGGATGTGTTTTATGGTGATTGGTGTCTGACATTCTTCACAAAGTCTGGGGTCTTCTCCTAGTATTAGGATTTTAACGTCATGTTTTACACTTTGGTTACATTCATGACAGGAACGGTAGTTACTCATCACACAAGATTCATCAGTTCACAAGTTTATATCAAACACCTTCTTGCTGTGAGGCGACAGTGCTACCCACTTGGCCACTGTGTTGGTGCGTCAATCTGGGATGGCCATAATGTATTTTTGGTTTATTCCTGCCTGATGTTGGGGGTGAATCTCATGTATTTTTTTTTTTTTTTTTACAAATGGTTTCAATAAACAACAAAAAAGGGAGAAAAAAAAAGAAAAGAAAAAAATAAATAAATATGGATTTTCAGTAAAGGTTTGGTACCAGTTAATTTAGTTATTCGTAACTGAAAGCAGCTAGATTGGAATAATAATTAGGAACTAAACAATCATCCAATCACATTTTGCTTCCTCTGGTGCTGCTGACCTGCACTTCTGACTGCGACACGTGCAGTAGTTGACTACTTATTTGTACCTGCATCAGGCAGGTTTATATAGGGATCAGTAACACGTACAGGGTATCACACAACGCTCTCCAATATCCCCCAACGCTCTCCAATATCCCCCATCTCTGTGGACGTGCCATCAATCAGCCAGCAGGGGGCGTAATTACATTACTTTTCCCAATAACACTGCTGCACCTGATACACTCACACCAGAACCATGTCATTACCATGTTAGTGCCTTTGCATGCTGAGAATGGTTACCACACAAACATCATCTCGTCATTAGGGGTCCCTTACAATAGATAGGTAGATAGACAGGGTATAGATGGGTACCAGATAGGTGAGTAATTACAGTCAGTAACTGTATACCTACAAAGGATATCTGTATGGTAGGTGTAGCTTATCAAATAATTAATGAATGTAGGTACCAGACAGGTGTACCTAATAAAGTGCTTGGTGAGTGTATGCAAGAACCATATTACCCTCGTTAGGTTCTCTGCTAATTAAACAAAGTGATTATTCATTTGTTTAATTGATTTTAATAAAATAAAATATATTAAGACTCACTTTGCGGATGTTGCTAATAGGGATGTCGGTGAAAGTGCCAGTGGGTACTGCGGCTACAGCAGGAGCTGCTGCTGGGGCACGGGCAAGACCGGGTGCTGCTGGAGCGACTGGAGTCTGTTGACATAAGAGCAATTAATTAGCATAAGATTCATATTTATGCAATATAGAGAGGAACAGAGAACTACTGTATATACAGATGAGCCAGATTTTACTCACAGGAGCAGCTTTGGCAGGAACAAAGTTCTCGATGTCTTTCTTGGTCACTCGGCCGTCTGGACCAGTGCCTGCAGAGACCGGAGAGCAGTTCCACTAAAGGAGCGTTTCTTCTCATAATGTAATTACATGGAGTTACATGTGAAGTCTGTCAGTAATGCTTTATGGGATTTAAACTCTGTGCTCACCAGCGACCTGTGCGAGGTCGATGCCCTTCTCAGAAGCCAGTTTCTTGGCCAGAGGGCTGGCAAACACCCTGCCCTTCCTGGCAGCGGCGGGAGGAGCAGCAGCAGCAGAGGCTACAGGGGGAGATGCCACCTAAAAGAACATTTACATTAGCTGGATGAATTTGCACAGCTATGATAAAAGAGTTGAAACTGGTGCACACAGTCTAGTATCAGTGTCTGTATAAATTAGATTTACATTGTAGGCAAATAGTAAAGCAGCATCATGCTGGTAAAACACTGATGATTCATTTGATCCAAAACAGAAATAATAATGAATAAATACTCAGACTTAGCCCTCAGATGCATATTTAAACATATCGCATGCAGAAGTAAATGCTGGCCCACTACTGCTGGGATAAAGAGTTCGAATCCCCAGTGGTGTAACTGGCCGGGTGTCTACAAAAAGGCATGAATGGCTGAATCGGAAAGCTTGGGGGTTATGTTGAGCATTAAGCAGAAGGGTAAACTCAATGCTGTGGTGTCAAACTCTCCTTTATGGTGTATTTTTGCAGATATATCGGAACGCAATACACTGATCAGCCATAACATTAAAACCACCTCCTTGTTTCTACACTCACTGTCCATTTTATCAGCTCCACTACTTTGTAGTTCTACAATTACTGACTGTAGTCCATCTGTTTCTCTGCATGCTTTTTTAGCCCCCTTTCATGCTGTTCTTCAATGGTCAGGACCCCCACAGGACCACCACAGAGCAGGTATTATTTAGGTGGTGGATCATTCTCAGCACTGCAGTGACACTGACATGGTGGTGGTGTGTTAGTGTGTGTTGTGCTGGTATGAGTGGATCAGACACAGCAGCGCTGATGGAGTTTTTAAACACCTCACTGTCCCTGCTGGACTGAGAATAGTCCACCAATCAAAAATATCCAGCCAACAGCGCCCCGTGGGCAGCGTCCTGTGACCACTGATGAAGGTCTAGAAGATGACCGACTCAAACAGCAGCAATAGATGAGCGATCGTCTCTGGCTTTACATCTACAAGGTGGACCGACTAGGTAGGAGTGTCTAATAGAGTGGACAGTGAGTGGACACGGTGTTTGAAAACTCATACCAGCACAACACACACTAACACACCACCACCATGTCAGTGTCACTGCAGTGCTGAGAATGATCCACCACGTAAATAATACCTGCTCTGTGGTGGTCCTGTGATGGTCCTGACCATTGAAGAACAGGGATAAAGCAGGTTAAAAAAGCATGCAGAGAAACAGATGGACTACAGTCAGTAATTGTAGAACTACAAAGTGCTTCTATATGGTAAGTGGAGCTGATAAAATGGACAGTGTGTGTAGAAACAAGGAGGTGGTTTTAATGTTATGGCTGATCGTGTATAGATCAATCACAGCAGCGGAAGACAAATTGACGCTAAATTGGGGGAAAGGAAGAAAATGCGTAAATAAACAAGCATAAATAAAGCTCTTCAATTAGAAAATGTGGATTTTACACTAGAGCCCACATCAGCTGTGTAAAGGGGGTCAGGAGTCCACTGCTTACTGACCCATCACTTACAAAACAGCAAACAGAGACATCATCTCTTATTATACAGGTTGCATTAAAATGGCCTTGACATGTTGTAAGGTTTGTTACACCATACCACCCAACCCCGAACTCAGGTCAGACATATACTTCATATCTATTCATTGCATCATCAACACTTCTTTTTCAGTTAAGCCAGTTTCTATGATGTATACGAACCAAATGGTCCTGGAATGAGGAGCCGTGTCGAAAAGACCACAGCTGTGTGAATTTCCCATATAAAGTGACTGAAAATCAGTGAACACAACAAAAACAATGAGGAAAATGACTTTACCGCTGCTGGGGCCGGAGCCGGAGCAGGAGGTGGGATGGCACCGGTCTCTACATAGTCAGAGAAGGCTTGAATGTCGGACTCTTTCTCCACCATGATACAGAGCGGCGTGCCGAGCGGGACGTCTCTGGTTCCCTCTGGGATCAAGACCTTAGCCAGGTATCCCTCCTCCTGTACCTCAAAACCTGAACACATTTATTCTATCAGCAGGTTTTCTGGTTTGGTTTTATCCAAGGAAACTTATAACATGTGCAAGTGGCCAAGTCCGGAATACACTGTTTGTTATCCATGGTCGTATAAACCCCAATCGAAACATAAACTACATATGTGGCCAAAAGTCTTTTAAATAACCACTAATATTTGACAAAAAGTCCTGGCTCACAATTTAAATTAGTCCCACAAATGGTTAAAAAGACTTGAGGTCAGGGCTTCGTGCAGGTCAATGAAGCATCACCACACCTAACTCATCAAACTATGTCTTTATGGACCTCACTTTGGGTACAGTCATGTTGTAACAGGAAAGGGCCTTCCCCAAACTTTTGCCACAGAGTTAAAAGCATAGAATGTAATTTATTTAATTGATTTGATATCCCTTTTGCAAAGTGTGTGGCTGAAATACCTAAACTTAATAGTTTAGAGGGGTGTCCATATACTTTTGGTTATATAGTAACCATAAATGTGATTTAAAAATTCCAGTAGTTACATTATTAGAAACCACTGAATCCTGGACTGATCTGTATAGGACTCTGTTAATGTTTACATATACCTAGGGCTGCATTCACAAGAGCATTATGGGTGAAAACTGTTCCCAGTTACATTGTTTTTTAACAGGAATTTATAAACCAGTAGTTCCATGGATGAGCGTGATTGTTTCCCAATCACCTGATTCCAGACAGGTGATAAACAAACCACCCACCCATCTTTACTTACAATCACAGCTACATCACCAATAAGACATCTCAATATGAATTTCCTTTATAATGTCACCAGCTTACCTATTGTGGCCTTATCGGTCTCAATTTCAGCAAGCAGGTCACCCTCGCTTAATTTCTCTCCCACTTTCTTCTCCCAGCGCTGTACAGTTCCCACAGTCATGGTCGGGGACAGAGCTGGTAAAAGGATCTAAGATTCAGAGGTATAAATCAAAATCAGATACTTCATAAAGATTTGTATTATTATTATTATTATTACTACTACAATTCCAATGCTTTTATTATAACTGATATTACATGTATTTTAAAATTGGTGGGAGGTAGCAGGGGTAAAACAGGTCAGCTGGAACAGCTCTAGTAGGAGTCGACCATGGGCATTGGTGTAAAATGCCCAAACCACCCCAACTGGCTCCTCTCAATCCGAAAGAGTACTGGCTCTTCTCTGAGGCTTCCCTGGATTACTGAATTCATGAGGGAAAACCCAGCAACCCTGCATAGGAATCTCATGTCTTCCACGTGTACCCATGACCTTACTTTCGGTCCTTACTCAAAGCTTATGCCCATATGTGAGTATAGGAACATAGACTGACCGGTGAACAGAGAGCTTTGTCTGAGAACTGAGATCCTGAGTCACCAACTGAGATCTGTACAATGTCTGCACATCTGCCAGCGCTGACTCAATTCATTGACCTATCTCATGTTCTACATGTTAATCTGGAGTAAGATCGGCCGCCAGTACTCACCTTCATGTGTGATGGGTAGGAGCTGCCGGGAGCCTGTGGAGGAGAAGGAGCAGCGGTGGCTGCTGGTGGTGGAGGAGCTGCTGCCGCCGCCACTGACGGAGCTGAAGCAGCTAGTTTGTCTAGAGACAAGTCCTTAAACGCAGGGATGAGGTCAGGGCTGAGGTCAAGGGTGAAAAGAAATCATAAACAGGGTCTAAGTGACGACATCATCATTTAACATCAACATCTCATACGTTTTGTCCAAATCGATCAATCAACCTGACAACTAGAGGCTAATCTAATGATAAAAAACAACCTGAATTAATTTATATACTAAATGGCCAAAATTATGTAGACACACCTTCTTATGATTGACTTCAGGAGTTGAGCCACCCTCAGATAACACCCTTCAGTTTTGTGGGAAGATTTTGAAGTGTGTTTGTAGGTATTTGTGCCCATTCAGTCAAAAGAGCATTTGTAAGGTGTCTAAACTAGTTAGAAGTTCCAAAACTTTCATTCATCTGAAAACGTGCTTTCGTATTGTGATTACGGTCATAATGCATAGCTTAAATACACCTCAGTTTCTGCTCATGGGCAGCTGATCTTAAACTTTGCTTCAATGTTTTCTGATAGATAGTAGAATTGATCATTCGATTACCTAACAAACAGCTAAGAACGCTAATACCATTAGATCACTGCTATGTTTGATGTTCTGGTTAAAATAAAACACCTCCTTCGATTTTGCCGGACACCCACAGACAGAGAATAAATGTGTGATTTAGAATTCAAAATTTTCACCTGTAATACAGAAAGAAAAATGCTCCTTACCTGTCAACAGTAATACAAATGACTGAACCGATGGGAATATCTCTTGTACCCTCTGGTACCAAGATCCTGGCAAGATAGCACTCCTCCAACATCTCAAATCCTACAGTGGCTTTATCTGTCTCCACCTGGAACAAGACAAATAACATAATTAAGCTCTTATTTGTTTTATTTAGCTTTATTTTTATTAATTACTTTATTCTGAACAGGGTTGGTTTGTTTATTTTTTGATTTAACGCCATGTCAACAGTGGTTACATTCATGACAGGATCTTTCAGTCTTTACTTTTTACGTATGTATGTATGTATGTATGTATATTTATATATATATATATATAAAGATCAGATCACAGTCTTTTTTGTTCAGTTTTTGTTTTGTCTGTCTTCATATGTGTGCTTTCAGTTTTATATTTATAGAGTTTGAATACTGTTTCAGCTTTAACTTTGCCACTCTTGTAGATACAGTGCCTTGCAAAAGTATTCAGCCCCCTTGAACTTTTCAACCTTTTGCCACATTTCAGGCTTCAAACATAAAGATATGAAATTGTAATTTTTTGTGAAGAATCAACAACAAGTGGGACACAATCGTGAAATGGAACGAAATTTATTGGATATTTTAAACTTTTTTTAGAAATAAAAAACTAAAAAGTGGGGCGTGCAATATTATTCAGCCCCTTTACTTTCAGTGCAGCAAACTCACTCCAGAAGTTCAGTGAGGATCTCTGAATGATCCAATGTTGACCTAAATGACTGATGGTGATAAATAGAATCCACCTGTGTGTAATCAAGTCTCCGTATAAATGCACCTGCTCTGTGACAGTCTCAGAGTTCTGTTTAAAGCGCAGAGAGCATCATGAAGACCAAGGAACACACCAGGCAGGTCCGAGATACTGTTGTGGAGAAGTTTAAAGCCGGATTTGGATACAAAAAGATTTCCCAAGCTTTAAACATCTCAAGGAGCACTGTGCAAGCGATCATATTGAAATGGAAGGAGTATCAGACCACTGCAAATCTACCAAGACCCGGCCGTCCCTCTAAACTTTCAGCTCAAACAAGGAGAAGACTGATCAGAGATGCAGCCAAGAGGCCCATGATCACTCTGAATGAACTGCAGAGATCTACAGCTGAGGTGGGAGACTCTGTCCATAGGACACAATCAGTCGTACACTGCACAAATCTGGCCTTTATGGAAGAGTGGCAAGAAGAAAGCCATTTCTCAAAGATATCTATAAAAAGTCACCTGGGAGACACACCAAACATGTGGAAGAAGGTGCTCTGGTCAGATGAAACCAAAATCGAACTTTTTGGCCACAATGCAAAACGTTATGTTTGGCGTAAAAGCAACACAGCTCATCACCCTGAACACACCATCCCCACTGTCAAACATGGTGGTGGCAGCATCATGGTTTGGGCCTGCTTTTCTTCAGCAGGGACAGGGAAGATGGTTAAAATTGATGGGAAGATGGATGGAGCCAAATACAGGACCATTCTGGAAGAAAACCTGTTGCAGTCTGCAAAAGACCTGAGACTGGGACGGAGATTTATCTTCCAACAAGACAATGATCCAAAACAAAGCAAAATCTACAATGGAATGGTTCACAAATAAACGTATCCAGGTGTTAGAATGGCCAAGTCAAAGTCCAGACCTGAATCCCATCGAGAATCTGTGGAAAGAGCTGAAAACTGCTGTTCACAAACGCTCTCCATCCAACCTCACTGAGCTCGAGCTGTTTTGCAAGGAAGAATGGGCAAAAATTTCAGTATCTCGATGTGCAAAACTGATAGAGACATACCCCAAGCGACTTGCAGCTGTAATCGCAGCAAAAGGTGGCGCTACAAAGTATTAACGCAAGGGGGCCGAATAATATTGCACGCCCCACTTTTCAGTTTTTTATTTCTAAAAAAAGTTTAAAATATCCAATAAATTTCGTTCCACTTCACGATTGTGTCCCACTTGTTGTTGATTCTTCACAAAAAATTACAATTTCATATCGTTATGTTTGAAGCCTGAAATGTGGCAAAAGGTTGAAAAGTTCAAGGGGGCTGAATACTTTTGCAAGGCACTGTATTTGGGACAGTCAGTTAGAATATGCCTGATGGAGACAGGTACCCTGCAGGTGTCCCATAATGCAGTATTTTCTCCTCTTATTAAGTGGGAGTGTGTTAAAAAAGTACACCCGATTCAGCGCCTGATAGTTTTGTTGTGTATTAACGTTCAGGCATATTTCATGAAGCCTGTTTGGTTTTCTGAACAGGGTCGCGGCGAGTTTGGTTCCACTGGAAACACTGGGTGGGTGCATGGCAGGAATACCCTGGAAAGAACAATAATCCATATTGCAGGTCATCAGTCAACCAAAATCCCCCACCCCCCTTTCCAACATAGCCAATCGTGCCTGCATAGATGCCTTGCCAGCCGATAACGCCACTGAGATTCGGGTACCATAAGCTCGTATCATGAAGGAATAAGCTTCTTCATTCAGCTCCTTCAGCTCACCTCAGCGATCAGGTCCCCTTCGTTAATTTTATCCCCCTCCTTCTTCTCCCAGCGCGCGATGGTGCCCAGCTGCATGGTGGGAGACAAAGCAGGGAGCGGTACCTGTAGAAAATGGAAAGATCATCATAATCGTGCATTGCTTCTCCTCCACAGTTAAACATTATTTTCAGTGAAAAACTTTTTTTTTTAATAAAGCTAAAACCACAAACTAAATGCTAACAAAGGTTGTCCCATCTTCCCCCCCGAAGGTTAACACAAACTATATATCAGTCCTTTAACTTGTAATGTCACAGTAGTGGCACAGTGGTGCAGCAGTTAGTGTAAGTCCCACACAGCCCCAGGAACCTGGGTTCGATTTTTCTTTGTAAGTGGTTTATCATTTTCTCACCATGAGCATCGGTTTTGTCAATCACAGTGGCAAATCTCTCACTGACCAATCAGCTGGTGTCAAGAAGAGTAATTAACCTTAGCAATGGTACTTAAGTACAGTTTGGGTGAATTGGTAATGAAAACAACCACCAAATGTGGAATCAATGATATAAAACACACACCGTACCACAGGGTAGTGGTTCTCCAACTTACCTAATCACTAAGCTACTAGCACATGGGATATTTCTTGTGATTTCATAGATTTGATTTAAGCTTCCTGTAGTCTACGTTGGACCTTTGAGAACTGACACATATTTGATTTGCTTAAAGGTCAATGGACGGTTTTCAATGCAGATCACTTTTGTCATCATTGCTAAAAGCGATTTACATTTTTGGCATTGTTGTTTGTTTTTGTTTATTAGGATTTTATCGTCATGTTTTACACTTTGGTTACATTCATGACAGAAACAGCAGTTACTCATCACACAACATTCAACAGTTCACAAGGTCATAGACAGTTCACCTCACTTGCACGTCTTTGGACTGTGAGAGGAAACCGGAGCACCCGGAGGAAACCCACACGGACACGGGGAGAACATGCCAACTCCACACAGAAGGACCCGGACCGCTTCGTCTGGGGATCGAACCCAGGACCTTCTTGCTGTGAGGCGACAGTGCTACACACTTTTGGCATTAAGCAGACTTACAGTGTGCAGTCCAAGCCATTGAGGGTTAAGGGCCTTGCTCAAGGGTCCAACAGTGGTGGGGTTTGAACCAGCGACCTTCTGCTTACTAGTCCAGTACCTTAACCACTGCGCTGCAATCATAACCCGTGTCAAGGGAGTACCAGAAACCAAATTTTTATAATAAAAAAAAGAACCGGTTGAGAACCACTGCCATAGGTACCACATATGGGCACTGAGAAGCACTTGTTTTATTCATTGTTTTAGCGATTCAGGTTCGTTATTTTCCTTTCACCTTTCTAAAGCGAGTTCTACTGTTCTGGAACAATATAATACTGATCAGAACAGCTTTAAGTTTCCTTTAAGAGGAGCCTACATGTTTAAGTAATGAAAGCTGAACCTTCACTGTACGGATTTCTGTTAACACTTAAGTATCTTCCATTCAGGGAGTCTGGCTGTCATTAATGCTATTTATTTACCATTTAACCGGTCGTAGCTGAACAAATAAGGGTATGAGATGCAGACAATTCTTTATCCAGCCTATTAATTGTCATACTGACGTGTAATTTGGAAAAGTGTGCAGAATTAGAGTCGGTGTGCGGAACACTGTGACCTTAAGTTGCAGTGCAGCCTGACAGGCTGAGGTAGGTTAGCATTAGCATTAGCCGTTAGCATTAGCCATAATTTACCTTCTGGTGAGGCGGCAGGCTGCTGCACACCCGGCTGCTCTGACTGACAGCCCGACACTGGGCCTGGATAAACCGGCTCCTGCTGCTGACGGGCCCGCAGTGAACAGTTCTGCCGAAACACAGAGTCCGAGCCCGGCATGATCCCGTGCTGTGGTACGCTCTGGGACGGACGCTAGCGCCGGGGCCTGATGAGAGGACACCGGGCCGGTTCACCCTGACAGCCGGCCTGAGTCTGAGCGCGATCCGCAGCATTTTTACCCCAGCAGCTGTGAAGAATTTAGAGAGGAGAAAGTTGTGATAATAAATCCGGTCACGCTGTTATTATCGCACCGACATACAGCGAGCAGCTTCACTTTCTAATGACCTCCCTGTTCCCAAACATCCATCCCGCTTTACGGCACGGCGCGGCGCTCTCCTTCCACCGTCCTACCCGCTGCAGACTCAGGGTTGCCTTTGCCACATAAAACCCCCTTTTTAAACACACTGATGTATTTTGTGCTGGAGGTGACAGGTGACGATTATACGATTCTTGTTTGACGTGACAAGGAATTATTTATTTTTTAAGATTTTAAAGTCATGTTTTACACACTGGTTACATTCATGACAGGACAGTTAGTTACTTATTGTCAAACACAGTCATGGGCAATTTTGTGTCACAATCCAATTTACCTCACTTGCACATCTTTGGACTGTGGGTTTTTGTTTGTCATGTTTTACACTTCAGTTACATTCATGACAGAAACGGTAGTTACTCATTACACAAGATTCATTAGTTCACAAGAATACATCAAACAAAGTCATGGACAATTTTGTATCTTCAGTTCACCTCACCTGCACGTTGGCGGCACGGTGGCTAAGTGGGTAGCACTGTCACCTCACAGCAAGAAGGTCCTGGGTTTGATCCTCAGGTGGGGCTGTCCAGGTCCTTTCTGTGTGCATGTTCTTCCCTTGTCTGTGTGGGTTTCCTCCAGGTGCTCCGGTTTCCTCCCACAGTCCAAAAACAAGCAGCCAGGCTAATTAGAGACACTGAATTGTCCTACAGGTACCGAGCCGCTAGGATGCGTAAACTAGTGCATTGTAGTGCCAGGCCAAGCCCGGATGAATATGGAGGGTCGTGTCGGGAAGGGCATCCGGTGTAAAAACTGCCAAATCAATAATGCGGATCACGATCCGCCGGCGACCCCTAACGGGAGCAGCCCGAGGAAATAGAAGTCTTTAATGTCAAACACAGTCGTAGACAATTTTGTATCTCCAGTTCACCTCACCTGCACATCTTTGGACCTTGGGAGGAAACCGGAGCACCCGGAAAACCGTTCGGAAACGATGCAGGAGGTTACAGTGGTGATGATGCTGCTATTCTCATTGACAAGGATGAACAGAATTTATAAACAAGAAGTTTATTGGATAAACGACGCAGGTAGGATGTTTTGGAGAGACGGTTAGAGAGATGGTTTGGGCATGTGCAGAAGAGGGATGAAAGTTCTGTGGGGAGGAGGGTGGCGAGGATGGAGCCACCAGGCAGGAGAAGGAGAGGAAAACCCAAACTGGTGTATTTGATCAGGACAGAAGAGGATGCTGAAGGTGGCATAGGTGAATATGCTGTGATTCTTGTTGGATGAAGCCACCAGAGAGTAGAAGGAGAGGAAGACCAAAGATGAGGTTTATAGATGTGGTTAGTGAGGACATGCATGTGATTGTGGGGACAGAGGAGAATGTTTAGGACAGGGCAGGGCAGTGTAGACCCTTGACTGAACACCTCGAAGTATGTCTGTGGGAATTTGTGCACATTCAGTCAAAAGAGCATTTGTACGGCTGGACACTGATGTTGGTCTAGAAAGCCTCGATTGATGTTCCAGCTCATTCCAAAGCTGTTTAATAAGGTCAGGACTCTGTGAAGGCCACTGGAGGTGGTCGAGCTTTTCTTCATGTCTTGATAGAGAAACTGTTGCAGCAAAGTTTGAAGGATATCATTTCCTTTATATAATTGATTTATGACTGTTAGCAATTGTTGTGGCCGAAACACCTGAATTAAAAAAAATTTGAAGGGGTGTCCCAATACTTTTGTTCACATATTGTGTGTGTGCGCATGAATAAATTGATAGATAAGGAGAAACCATGGGGGAATTATGGTTGAAAGATTTGGCAACCCTGAGTGGGCGCTGTCGGGACGGCTCAGACGATGTCGTAAAGGCGTCGTAGTGAGTGAGTTTGACAGCATAGTGATTGTAGTTCAAACTGTGCATAAATATTCAAAATAAGTAAATAAAATTATTAACATTAACATAAAAGTGAAACTACACGTTTATATTTGCATACAGTCTATAAAACTGTGCTGTTTCCCTGTGTCAATGTCTGTTTTTTCTCTTCTGAGAGGAAAAAACTTGATAAAAGTCCAAACTCTGTGCTTCTGACTTCATTACCATTAAACAACTGGTTTTATTTACTGGTTTAGGTGGTTTATTTAAATTCCCTATTTAAAAAAAAAAAACCTCCACTGCGCTGCCGTGTTATAGAGACCATGATTTTTCAGTTGGGCCATCCATTTCTAGGCCTTTTTGGGGTTCTAGTATAAAGGTTCTGCACTTTTTAAAATTATTTATTAAGAATTTCAAAAACAAACTACATCACTTTTCTACACAGTCACCTTCCGATGCATTTTTCCAGCGTCGTACCAACTTTTTGATGTAGCCACTGATGTACCGCTCACTGCTCATTTCACATCATCACATGAAAATCTTCTTCCCCTTAAAGCGTCTTTGAGGGTCCAAAAAGGTGGAAATCAGATGGAGCTAAATCAGGACTATAAGCGTCTCTCAGACACGACCGATTACTCCTCCCACCCTCACCGCTTATAACCAAAATATAAAAGTGTGGAAACTTTTTGAAGATCCCTCGTATCTTATTCATTGTCCTGATTGTTTTATTCTGGTTGAAAATTGGTTTGAACCCACCCATAAACAATGCACACAAGGTACATTTACATTTTTGGCATTTAGCAGACGCTCTTATCCAAAGCGACTTACAGTACAGTTCCGGTATACAGTCTGAGCAATTGAGGGTTAAAGCCTTGTTCAAGGGCCCAACAGCAGCAACCTGGCAGTGGTGGGGCTTGAACCAGCATCCTTCTGATTACTAGTCCAGTACCTTAATAACCACTAGGCTACGGCTTGCCTAGGATGGCACCCTGGACAAAATACCTATCCACTGCAAGACAAAACACACTTATTCACACATAGTGGCAATTTAGAGCCAATCTCTCTTCTGCATGTTTTTGAAGTGTGGGAGGAAACCAGAGTACCTATTAGAAAACTCATGTTGGAAGTAAGGCTCGATCCACGGCCCACGTCGCCATACAGTTGCCTCAAGTTGCTTAATGCCACATGATGAATAAGGTTTGCACATGAAATGCTGCACGTGTTGTATCTGATGAATCTTTTCTAGATAATTGATCAGGTCTACACACTCATATTATAATTAAGAGGTTTATTGAAAAGTTGCAAAGAAATCAGCTCTCCCCAGGCTCTCAGGCTGCAGCGTTCTGAGTCTTCACCCCTAGCGGGAAGATGAAGCACAGACCCCGTATTGTGCGTTCAATCAGTTTTTATACATACCTCTAGTCTTTGACCGGTCTTAATCAATCTTTTGCTGAGCTGTCGTTTTGCCAAAATATAGGGTGTGTGTGTGTGTGTGCAGCTGAGTGCAGCAGTTTCAGAGAGTAGGATGTGCCGAAAACAGAGAAGTTTTATGCTCTCACACCCCCTATATGGAGTTGTTCTGTACCAAGTGTTGTTATAGGGATTTTTATCAAGCACAATTGTCTTTGGACTGTGGGAGGAAACGCACACAGACACGGGGAGAACATACAAACTCCACACAGAAAGGACCCTGACCACTCCACCTGGGGATCAAACCCAGGACCTTCTTGCTGTAAGACGACAGTGCTACCCACCGAGCCGCTCTTTGAATTTTTATTATTTGTTAATAAAATAATAACAATGATAAATAGTTAATTTATTTATACCAACTGCTTTATTCTAAGTGGTGGCTTGGTTCTGGTTCCACCTGAAAAACTGTGAGCAAGGCAGGACTACACACTGGATCGTGGTTACACACCTACAGACACCTAGGCTCAATTTAGAGCAGCCAAAAACCGTGTGCTTGTTTATGGGGTTAATAAGAAACTAAAGTCCCCAGGCTAAATCAGTTGTAGCCTAGCAGTTAAGGTACCGGACTAGTAATCTAAAGGTGGCTGGTTCAAGTCCCACCACTGCCAGGTTGCCACTGTTGGGCCCTTGAGCAAGGCCCTTAACCTTCAATTGCTTAGACGTTATACTGCTGTCACAGTAGTGTAATTCGCTTTGGATAAAAGTGTCTGCTAAATGCTGAAAATGTAAGTAAACACACATAAAATTATGAGGATCTGTCCCTGTTGGGCCCCTGAGCAAGGCCCTCAACTCTCAATTGCTCACGTTATATTTAATGATAATTGTAAATCGCTTTGGATTTGGTAAGTCTTGTGATAATGAAAATAAATGTGATTGTTTAAAAGATGTCATGTTTTTAAAAATGCTACATCAACAGTTGAAAACGAAAAGAACCAGCCGCTCAGGTGGCGCAGCGGTAAAGTACGCTAGCACACCAGAGTTGGGCCGAGCGGCTGCATGAACAACGATTGGCTGTTGTTCATAGGGTTAGGGGTAAAGTCGGATCATAGGTCCTCATAACTGGTGCGACTGCGGCCCCTGCTGGCTGACTGATGGCGCCTGAACAGGGCTGAGGAATAATGCTGATGGGGGTGTGGCCCTCCGTACACAGTGCCCGTCAAGTGTATGAACTCGACTCGTGCAGGTGAAAAATGTGTTCTCTTTCATGATCAGAACTTTTGAGATGCACACACCGGTCGGAAATCAACAGGCAGTGCTTGAAAATACATTTATTGTTATTGTTATTATTGATTTGGCAGCAGAATAGAAAAATACAAACAAAAAGATGAAAGAAGGAAGAGCAGCGTGTTTGTTTTAGCATTGTAGCGTATTAAGTGCAGTGGTGGTTAGTCTTTATTTGATTTTTGTGAGAGCCACCGCTCGTCTGTCCGTGTTCTGGAACAGAGCTCGAATCAAACTCTTCATTTCGTTACTGGTGAACTCCTGCGCCAGGGGTCCTTTACCCTCCGCCCACCTACAACAGAAAAACAGAAGAGGTCTTAATATCTGTGCAACAATTTTCACACAAAACTCATCAATGGTCAAAATATATGGACAAAAGTATTGGGACAATGTGTTTAATTCAATTACTAACAGTAATCAATTATTTAATGAAAATTATATACTTCCAACATGGCAGCAACAGTTTATGGAAGGCTCTTACCTGTTTCAGCATGACTCTACCTCTGTGCACAAAGCAAACTCTATAAAGACTTTAAAAGCTTCGTTTTTTTTATTTATTTATATTTTTTCCCCCCCAATTTTTATCCCCCAGTCTAGTCGTGTCCAATTACCCTCTTTGCGTCCTCTATACTGATTCGACCCTTCACCGCTGACTGAGGACGCCTCTCAACTGACATGCAGGCGCCATCAGTCAGCCAGCAGGGGCCGCAGTCGCACCAGTTATGAGGACCTATGATCCGACTTTCTTACCCCTAACCCTGAACAACAGCCAATCGTTGTTCATGCAGCCGCCCAGCCCAGTCGGAGAGGCAGAGCTGAGATTCGATACGATGTATTCGAAACCCCAACTCAGGTGCGCTAGCGTACTTTTTTTTTTAAAGCATTTTTCCTCCCAATCTAGTCTACTGATGCTGATCTCCACTTCTGATTGAGGAGAGCGAGACTAACACACCCCCTCTGACACGTGTGCAGTAGCCGACTGCATCTTTTTACCTGCACGAGGCGAGTTCATATTTGGATCAGCTTTGTGTACGGAGAGCCACGCCCTGATTAACGCATTATTCCTGGAACTGGGCAGGTGCCGAAATGTCAGCTCTGGTGTGCGAGCGTGTTTTACCGCTGCGCCACCTGAGTGGCACGCGGCATACAAAAACACTCTTGACTGAATGGACACAAATTCCCATAGACACCATTCAAAGTTTTATGATAAGCCTTTTAAGAAGAGTGGCTGCTGTTATAGCTGAAAAGATCACATAGAGATCACTCTGTTTTAATAATGTTTGTTTTTTGAAATAGGACGTCCAACAAGCTCATGGTCAGGTGTCCAAATACTTTTGGCCATACGGAGTATTATATCAGCTAGATTTTCATCTAAGCTCAATTCACTTGTGAGGAACTTGTAACCCTAACTCAACTACACCAGAGTCTAAGATCTCTGTTACTTGTACAACCATGTAATCGTTTGCTGTACGTCACCTGTCCACGATCTCTTGCAGATTGGCCTGCAGTACAATGGAGAGCTCCTTAAAGGTCATCCACTTTTTAACATAGACTGGCACTTCCTCTTGGTACTTCTTGTTCTTGTTCTCTTCCGGTAGTGGGGTGAAGACCAGCGGCCCCTCCTCGATGATGGTCTGGCACAGTGTGTGCAGCCTCTCGCCGTCCTCAGTTGAAATATCCTGAAGCAAAATGTATTATTTACACCGCTGGAACATAATCAGCGTTATAGAACAGGGTCGATCGTGCAGTACTCACCTCTAACATCATGATTTTACCGATCAGTTCAGATATGGCTGTGTTCAGAAGTGTTCCCATAGATTTGCAGTAGATGTTTACTGGTAAAACATCTTGCCAGACTTTCCCCAGTCGCTTCAGTTGATGAATCACCTGAATATCAACAACATGATCACATGATTTACAATAAACAGAAGGATTTTACTCAGTTAAATAAGAGGCTCTGAACAGGCGTTGCTCATAACCGTGGTTCTTCGTCTCACCTGTCTGACTGCTTTGCTGGCTGCAGTGTAATTATCTTCATCATCCAAATTGGAGAAGTTTCTGGCAGTGGACAGTCTCTCTAACATTTCTGCTTTCTGGACGTTCATCTGTGCCACAAAGCACTGAGCACCTTAAAGAATCAGCAAAAAAGAAACACATTTTTAACAGAGAGTCTTTAAAGGACCTTTATATTTATATTCTTCCCCATTCTTAACCTGCTTTATATTTTCCTTATGTCTGCTACACCAGTGATCTCCAACATTTATTAAGGGGCCGCACAGAAAGAATAAATAATAATTTTTTTAATAACTGTTTTATTGACGATCACAAAGATGTTTTATGAAAAACGAGATTCTCAGATAAGTTCGAGTGTTACCTCCCAACCACAAATGACTTACAAAATGCGACGGAATGGATCCGCGACCCATTTTTAAATATGCTTGCTGTATCGAGCATGTCTGTGCTGGAAAAGGATCAACTGCTGGAGATTGCAAATGACGGTGGCCTTAAAAGTATGTTTCAGTCAACTTCAAACCTGCCAGCATTCTGGATTAAAATCAAGGCAGAATATCCAGAGATCGCTACAAAAGCAATGAAAACAGTGCTTCCTTTTCCAACATCCTATCTTTGTGAAGTGGGATTTTCTGCAGTAACGGCAACCAAAACAAAGCTGTGTAGACTGTACATAACGAAACACACTACAGGTGTTATCACCCCTAAATGGGAGCGTCTCGTTGCAGCAAAAAAAGCTCAGGGTTCCCACTGATTTTCCATCATTGGTGAGTAGTACTGTTATGCACGAAGTGTTTTTTATTATTCTCGTAGTATAATTTTATTTTAAATCCTCCCTCCCCCGTCAGTCCCTAAAATTAGATCTTATATATAACTGGTCAGTTGGGGACCGCTGTGCTACACAATGCAGTTCGCATCACTTCTGTTACTGTATATAAGTTACTGATTCTTGCAGTCAGGTAGGAACAAAAAACACAAACTTGTCCAGGTTAAGTGGACTCATTCTGGCTTCTTCCAGAACCTTTTTTGTAAAACTAAAATACTCCAGAGGTAAAATATAAACAACTTACCTAGTTTCCGAAAGCCTGGGACCAAATCCACAAAATAAGCCACTCCGTCCTTTAAAGGAAGATGTGGTCTGAACTGGTGGCCGAGCGTCAGCAGATGATGAGCCAGAAACATGCAGTTGTTGTGGTGAATGGCGGCCAAGTGAGGGAACTTTAGTAGGTTGTCCCTGTAAAAGCAAAAAAAAAAAAACTGTTAGCAAACTGTTTTTAAGGTTCTTAAAGAAACGACTGTTCACACGATTCTACATTATGACAAACAAACTCACTTGTGGTACGTAGGCACAACATCATAGAAGAGGTGAAAGATATTTCTGGTCGTGTAGAAAAGCTGAACAGCGCTAGAAAAAAAAGAATATTTAATTTTTCCATCTGCTCAAAGATAAAGATCCTCTTTAACTGCATCTGCAATTTTAATCTTCATATAAATGTTGAGATTTTCTCAATTTTCTTGCAAAGCCTTTGAGCTGGATTACCAGTAAAATCCTTCTAGAAGCTCCTTTATGCACAAACTAAAGTGCAGTTCTTTACTAAGTTTTATCTTCTGCATGTTACCTTGCAAAACTAAACTATCCACCTAGCTATTTCAAAACCCTTGTCCTTACATAAACAGCAGTCCACAGCACAGGCCAGGAATACACGTAACTGTGTCTGAAATCTCTCTAATGCAGAATTCCTTACTTAAAACAAAAATGATCCCACCTGAGAAAGTTGGAAACAAACCAAACAGAAAACGCTCCAAGTTAGGGTGTCGCTTTGTTCATAAAACGTCATCAAAGTGGCCACGTCACGAATCTGCATTTGTGTCGAATAACCGCCAAATCCAGTCTGAAAGCTCCACATGTATCTGTGTTTATCTGGTTTTCCTCTTTGTTTCACTTTTAAACTTGTGTTACAGCTCGAGGTTTTGAGAAATTGTGAGAATCAGCTTCTCCTAGAGTCTAAAACACTTATTGTTAAAAAAAAACAAAAAAAAACACTCTCCACTAATGAAATTCCTTGCTCGTTGTTTTAGTACAATAAGTCACGTTAAGCATTGTTCACGTTAAGCGTTGTTCGTTCTGCCCGAGTTGTTTTACCGCATCATATCAAACAGTTTAACTTATTGGATGCACTTTTAAAAAGTCAGCGGCAAACTGGGTCAGAGTTCAGTTAGGTGAACTTTAAGCGCCGCAGCAAGTGCAAAAATCATGAGCCCAACACAGAAAAAGTGTGCCACACTCCATAGGAAACAATGGCGCAAAAGAAAAAAAACCACAGTCGGCGCAAAAGTGGTTTTGCCGCTTCTCATGTGAACGCACCCTTAACAAACTCATCAACTGATTCAGATCAAAGCAAACAAACTAAAGGTGTAAATACACACTGAAACCCCATTGGTACATCAGTCTGACAGTTTAAACAATTAAAAACCAGTAGTGTAGTGTAATGATTTGGTCATGTAGGATCATCAGCCTCAAAACTGCAGGACAAAATTAGCAACTTTAGGACATCAAAACTTTCATACAGATTAACTTCATCCGGCTAATGAGAATGCATATTGAAAATGTACCTTTAGTTATAAAAAAATCTTCTACAGGTTTTCAGGGTTCGTTCCTCTGAGTAATAAGACTAAAATAAGTAATAGAAACGTACCACTGGGGAGAGCTGCCCACTGCCTCAGACAGGGTCTTGATAGCTAGATCCATTAACTGCTGCACAGATTCACTGATGCGACACACAGGCAAGCACAAAGTGCGCTGGGCCAGCTGCTTCTCGTTCTCCAGGATCTGCTGGTCATACTGGGCACTCTTCTTACCCTCGTGCTTCTCTTTGCCCCCTCCACCCAGGCTGGGCAGTTTAGGTAGAGTGAGCTTGTAGTCAGGAGAGATCTGGTAATAACAATAAGATAATAATACAGTACAGGTACATTATTTATGGGTGCATTAGTGAGATTGGTCTATGGAGATTAATGATAAGCTGGTCTTACTTTAATTGTATTGTGCATTTCTGAGGTCATCAGTTTGCGGGCAGCCACGATCACATCTTGGCATTTTTTGCTGGCGAAATGACAGTTGACATTTCTTGCGTACTTGAGGAGATCTGTGGACTCTCCAGCGAGGTAGCCCATCTCTTTTAACTGGTTTTCAAAATCTTCAGTTTCTTTAATAACCTGAAGAAATAAAAATGAGGCAATGAAAACACGGAAGCTTTTTTTTTTTTTTTTATTGCATCCAGGTAGGAATAATAATCCACATATAAATGTAGGTATAAATGCAACCAGTATGCATTTAGAAGCAATTTTTATGCATTTTCTCCCCATTTTCCTCCCGATTTAGCGTACTCAATTTGTCTTCCGCTGCTGAGGGATATCCGATTGCATCCGAGGAGAGCACGTCGCTGCCCACGCCTCTTTCCGACACGTGTACAGCCCTCCTCTTCTCACCCCCTGCATTCTGCACAGGCGTCTCTTCCACCAATCAGGGTCCTTACACAGCGTGGGAAGATCCCACCCACCCACCCACACATAGTCTGGTCGTCCTGCCCTAGCAGATACGGTGGCCAATTAGTATCTGCTGCAGGCACTGTCAAGTATGCCCACCAGATGGCGCCCAGCCGACCGGTGGCAACGGCGAGTTTCGAACCGAGGAGTTCAGAATCCCGCTGAGAAATATCCTGCTGCGTTGGGCGCCAATATTTAGAACCACTTTAAATCAGGCTGCACTTTTGATTAAATAGCAAGAAGGTCTTGGATTCGATTCCCAGGTGAAGCGGTTCGGGGTCCTTTCTGTGTGGAGTTTGCATGTTCTCCCTGTGTCTGCATGGGTTTCCTCCGTGAGCTCCGGTTTCCTCCCACAGTACAAAGACGTGCAAGTGAGGGGAATTGGAGATACAAAATTGTCCATGACTGTGTGTGACATTAAAAACTTGAACTGATGAATGTTGTGTAACCAGTCCTGTCCTGACATGAATGTAACCAAAGTGTGTAAAACATTACGTTAAAATCCTAATAAATAATAATAACATTTGATTAAACCATCTCTTCAAACCACATGACGAGCAAAATTGTTCTCAATGCATTTTGTCATGTGTGTCCAGGGTCTGAAATGCACAAACAGTCTGGAGTCTTACCACATCGTAGGTCGCTAGCTGACTGCTGTTAGTCGGTATTGAATACAATAAGCATTCACGGATGATACAGTCAGACATCTCCTCCCAGATCTGCTCTCCCAGTATAGCAGATACTTTCTTCTCACCTACAGTTGTATCTGTACAGAACAAAGACTGATTAAACTCTCCATATAACTGCTAACAGTTATAAAAAAGCTTCATTCATGCTTGGAAGTACCAAATAGGTGTTTGTGCAGAGTCTTCAGCACTGACAGGATTTTGGCGTAGACTTGAGCAGGAGCTGGACGCTCCGTTTGGTTTTCTTCACTCTGAACAGTTAGAACTGTGCCCAGCTCAGGCTGCTCAACTACCTCCACCCATAGAGAGGAGAACATAATCAGGGGCTTCAGGATATACTTCACTAACACCTGACCTGCGGGTGAACACAGAGATAGCTGTAAATAAACAACATCCTTACATATACTATTCATACATTTTATTAGGTTGGTACAGATTATATAAGACATAAGAGCTTAATTTAAATAGAAATTTAGTACCGTATAAACTCTCATACTATTATTAAAAATTCAATGAAGAAACATTACCAAACAGTTTAATTTTCTTGTGCAGCTCTCCTTGAATGGCAAGGGCCTGAAGTACACTGGAAAAAAGAGGATTTGGACCGGCCTCTTTAGATTCTCCTATGTTCAAATGAAGTGCTGTTGTAAGGAAAGACTGCATGCCGGTAAGTTCTGCAAAGCAAAAACATCTAGTCATTACCAATTTCAGATTATGAATCTGGTGCCACTTGCAAAGCCCCTGATGTGATCACCACATGCTCCCTCCGACATGTCTAACATGTGGCTGCTTTATATAACTGTTTCACGTACAGAGAGCCATGCTCTGATCTGTCAGTGATCCCCAACCTTTTTTGCACCACAGACTGGTTTTATATAAGATATAATTTTACGGACCGGCGGGAGGATTTAAAATAGAATAATTATACTGCTCACAAATGAGCTTTTTCGCTGCAACGAGACGCTGCTCTCACCTAGGGGTGATTAAAAACAATAAGACCCGTAAAAAAGTAGTGTTTTCATTGCTGATGTATTTATTCTTTCTGTGCAGCCTGGTAATAAATGACCCAGGTGGTTGGGGACCACTGCTCTATGTGACTCCCCATCTACTTTATCAGGCACCCGGTTTAAACATGGAAATTGCACTAAATTTCAAATATACGTTCTAAGACTGGCTCTCTGCAGCACCCTAGAGTTGCACAATGAACACAA
This sequence comes from Trichomycterus rosablanca, assembly GCF_030014385.1. Lineage (NCBI taxonomy): Eukaryota > Metazoa > Chordata > Actinopteri > Siluriformes > Trichomycteridae > Trichomycterus > Trichomycterus rosablanca. The sequence goes on along the minus strand of NC_086003.1, from coordinate 26,783,084 downwards.
GAGTTCAAGAGTTTGATGCATGGATTTAGAATGAGAAGGCACCCATAAAAGATGAGGCAGATTTTGTTTTGCTGAGCTTCAGCTAAAATGTTAGGTTATTAAGAAAAAAACTGCTCAGGCTAATATCTGCTGCTCATTGCTGTAATGACATTCTCTGCTGGCAGGGTGATGGTACCTGCAACAGAGAGCAGTGCATGACCATACCTGATACTGACCCCTGTATGAACCCGAACCTGCCTCGTGCAAATGAAAAGAAGCAGTTGGCTGCACACGTGCGGTCATGTACAACCCTCCTCAGTCAGGGTACGGGTGTGCAGCAGTGGAAAGGAGATACAATTAATACTTTACATAATAGAGTAACTGGATTCAACTAGATTGAAAAAAGGGGGAAATGCATACAATTAACAGACATCCACTCTAATGTACCTAAAAGCGCACATAAAAGACTCTTACCTTTGGCAGGGGGCAGCTTCCACACTGCCAGTTGCTTCCACTCCTCCCCGAGGTGATAAATGAGGTTCTCTCTCTGAACAGTCAGCTCGGAGCTTAGTGCCCGAAGTAAAGGTAATTCTGATGTTTTCAAAGCCTTCAAGGCCTCGACACTGCCGCGTGCCTTGAGAAAAAAAGCAAGTCAATGAGCAACATTACTATTTACATGTAACATTACTTATTATTACATGTACAGTACAGGCCAAAAGTTTGGACACACCAGCCAAAAGTTTGGACACACCTTCTCTTCAATGTTTTTTCTTGATTATTTTTATTTTCTACATTGTAGATTAATACTGAAGACATCCAAACTATGAAGAATTATGTAGTGAACCAAAAAGTGTTAAACAAACCAGAATATGTTTTATATTTTACCAACTCTACCTCTGCACAACCCAACTGATGGTCTCAAACACATTAAAAAAGCAACAAATTCCAAAAATTCACTCTAGACAAGGCACAAACATTCATTGAAAACCATTCCAGGTGGAAACCTAATAAAGCTGGTTGAGAAAATTTCAAAGAGTGTGCAAATCTGTCATTAAAGCAAAAGATAGCTACTTTGAAGAATCTAAAATATAAAACATATTCTGGTTTGTTTAACATAAACTTTTTTGTTTACTACATAATTCCATATGTGTTCCTTCATAGTTTGGACGTCTTTAGTATTAATCTACAATGTAGAAAATTTAAAAAAAAATAAGAAAAACCACAGGAATGAGAAGGAAGGTGTGTCCAAACTTTTGGCCTGTACTGTACATCAATTGCTAATTGCAGACACCTAGGATGCCTTGGCTGACTGACAGTAATGGTTTACATTATTACCTACCTTTTCAAGTTCTTTTGCTGCTGCTTCATATTTCTTCTCTTGTAAGGTCTTGTGATATCCTTCCATGGCTGTGTCAAACTACAAATGCAGAAACGTTTAGGAACAAAAAAGTAACCACCATGCATTCTGTTGTATATAGTCGAAAGTATGTGGACACCCCTACTAATGATTAAATGTAGTTGTTTCAGTATTAGTATGGTGTTCTGAGCAAAATGGCCAGTACCTGTAAAGAAGCATTTAATAAAACCTATTCACCTCTTGTAGATGCTGAAGCATGCTTATCACAGCCACGTTCTTCTCAAGCTGCTGTTTGAGTTTGGCATATTCTGTTACAGCCTCATGGAGGTTTCTTTGCACCTGTGTGTACAACAATTCATATGATGAGTTGTGGATCAGAGCCGAGACACTGACAGCATATTAGGCAGGTGGTCCTATATAAATGTTTATAAATGGACTTTTAGAGTGTGCTGTACTTCCAATTAACTATACAGACCTAATAAAAGTCTATGCGAGAGACACCAAAAACAAGAAGATCAAGAGAAAGCAGGAGCCAAAACAATGAATCTATCTATGTCCTCGGCTGCTCCTGTTATGGGTTGCTGTCGGATCGTGATCGTGATCCTCATTATTGATTTGGCACAGTTTTTACACCAGATGCCCTTCCCGACACGGCCCTCCCTATTTATCCGGGCTTGGGACCGGCACTACAATGCACTGGTTTATGCATCCTAGCGGCTCGATACCTATAGAACAATTCAGTGTCTCCAATTAGCCTGGCTGCATGTTTTTGGACTGTGGGAGGAAACCGGAGCTCCCAGAGGAAACCCACACAGACATGGGGAGAACATGCAAACTCCACACAGAAAGGACCTGGACCACCCCACCCGGGGATCGAACCCAGGACCTTCTTGCTAAAAGGCGACAGTGCTACCCACTAAGCCACCGTGCCAAAACAATGAATAAAACACAGTAAACAACAGTGTTATGACTGTACCTCATTCTCTATACAACTTTTCAGAAGATCAATGTCTTTAGATACAGAGTCCACCTGGTCGATCAGTTCTTCAGCAGCTTCCATGCTTGGTATGAACTCACTGTATTTTTTATTAATCATGTCAGACACCTCCTCCTGTGTGGGGAAAAAAACCCAAAAATGAAACAAGTCTATCCTTGTAATGTCTGTAGGGTGAATTTTAGACAAGAAAACGTAGCGGTTGTTAATTAAATTACATTTTATCAACTCGTAAAATTAACAACTTGAAACTGGACAGAAATGTTAAAAGTGATACACTTGATTGGGACACAAAACTAATTTAAACATATAAAATACTACATACTGCAATAATTAATTACTTCACAAGGCAATCATGAGATATGTTTGAAGAAAAAATTAAAACAACTTAGTTTTAAACGAGGCACAGAGGATGCTGATGGTGCCACACAGTTTGTTTGTTTATTAGGATTTTAACGTCATGTTTTACACTTTGGTTACATTCATGACAGAAACGGTAGTTACTCATTACACAAGATTCATCAGTTCACAAGGTTATATCAAACACAGTCATGGACAATTTTGCATCTCCAATTCATCTCACTTGCATGTCTTTGGACTGTGGGAGGAAACCGGAGCACCCGAGGAAACCCACGCGAACAAGGGGAGAACATGCAAACTCCACACAGAAAGGACCCGGACCACCCCACCTGGGGATCGAACCCAGGACCTTCTTGCCGTGAGGCGACAGTGCTACCTACTTAGCCACCGTGCCGTCCATGCCACACAGTTTAACTGACCCATGCTGTTGCTTTATGTGTAGTGTTTATGTTTAAACCGTAGTGAATTGCTCATGAATGTAAATGCATAAAGCTCTAGGATAGACTGGCACCCTATTTAGGGTTTATTTCCACTTATGTGCCCAGTACAAACTCAAAGTTTCCCACAACCCTGGTCATGATAAACCTCTTGGTGAAGATGAGCTGAGAATTAACTTCTACCAATCAAATAAGCAATTCAGCTGATTACATTCACAGAATTTGGCAGGCCACAGAGAGGTTAACAATGACTGAATACAGGTGACAGATCAGGTGGCAACTTTAGGGCTTCAACCAGCAACCTTGTGATTACTAATCCAGTAACTTAACCACTGAGATGGCTTTGACCAGAAATTAAAATGCAACTTGTGCTCTTCACTAATATATAACATCAAATCTAAAATATAAGATAGGGGAAAATAAAAGATAAGGGATCAAAACAGGAGTTGGCTGTGATCTTAGCAGTTCAGTAAATATATAATATGACACGTTAACTAGCTAATATGTCAGCTTATAACCTACACACTAATTTCCAAAGTTTATGCAATACTCGAATGCAAAATAACAAGCATAAATAACAGCTATAATGAGCTATAATGCAGGGCCAATATAACATATAGTATATATGGTATTTATATGTTATTTAATGGTAAATATTCAACACAGGTCCAAGCTAACTTAGTATACGTGGCTCACTAATGTTGCTACATGCCACTAAATCAACATTTTAAAAACACATTTACATCTATTCTTCATTATAAGCTCACAAATAACATTCAATGACTTTTATTATTAATAAATATTAGATACAACGTCGCTGTAACGTTAGCAACAATGACAGCTGCTGCCAACCAGGCAAAGCAGCTAGCCAGTTAGCACGCTAGCATGAAGTGTACCGGTTTTATTTACTTTGGTTTCCTCCACTTTCCGCGACAGCTTGGATACTTTTGAAGCCAGGTCATCTTTTTCTAGTTTCCCCGAGCTTGCCAACACTTCTGTTACAAACGAAGCCATCTCTCAACTAATATTCTACTCCGACTACTTAAAATAGCTGGAGAGTCAAATCCTTCTGTTACCCGCCATACTGTCCTCCCGCCCCAACGCCAGATTTCAAACGAACCGATTCAAACGAACCGACTCCGAAAGGAATCGGTTTAACTCATTCGTTAAACAAAGATACTCACGTGTTTAGCAGGGAGTCGGTTAGTTATAATTGATCCGAATCATGAATCAAATAGATTTGTTTTGAATTAACAGATTCGTAAGACTAGTGAGTCGGTACAATGCAAATGAACATGTTTTAATTCCAGACCAGAAAATCGGTTTCACATTTCACTTTCATGAAGTTATTAGTCCTGTGCGAATTGGTTCGTCAAACATAAAGGATTAAAGAGTCAAAATGACAGTTTTAACACCTTAAGTTATGTGATTAATGAGTCATTGAAGTTATTTATTTATTAGGATTTTAACGTCATGTTTTACACTTTGGTTACAATCATGACAGGAACGGTAGTTACTCATTACACAAGATTCATCAGTTCACAAGTTTAATGTCAAACACAGTCATGGACAATTTTGTATCTCCAATTCACCTCACTTGCACGTCTTTGGACTGTGGAAGGAAATCGGAGCACCAGGAGGGAATCCACACAGACATGGGGAGAACATGCAAACTCCACACAGAAAGGACCCAGACCGCCCCACCTGGGGATTGAACCCAGGACCTCCTTGCTGTGAGGTGACAGTGCTACCCACTAAGCCACCGTGCCACCCCAGTCATTCAAGTAGTCTAAATTATATGACAGTAATAAAATACTGTATAGTTTACACAAGGGTGGGTTAAAAGAAGTAGACACTTTCTGTAGAGGTTTCTCACATCATTGAGCAGAAATTGTTCCACTTTTCTTTACAAAATAGCTTCAGTTCATTGATGTTTCAGGGTACTTGTTTATGCATGGCTTTACTTAAGATTTCATCTTAGCATCTTAATAGCATTGAGGTCTGGATTTTGACTTTCCATTTCAACACTGATTTTTTCCCCTTTCTTTTAACCATTCAGATATTTGCTAATGTCCCTTACATCATTGTCCTGTTTCATGAACTGATTTTTTCACTGTTTACTTTTTTTTTTTTTTTTTATCTCACTGACTACAAGTTTCTTACATCCTGAGGCTGTAAAACAAGCTCAAATCATCACCCCTTCACCAACATGCTTAACAGCTGGTACTAGGTGCTTTTGTTAATACACTGCTTTACCCTGATATGACACAATTTAACAAATCATGGCACAATTTTGTGTTGCCACATTTTTTTTTTGAGAGGCTTCGAACCATCCTTCCATTAAAGCCATACTTGTTTAGTCTTTTTGTAAATGTACTGTCATAAACATGAAGATACAGAGGTCTAGTCTGTCACATGATGTAACTCTTAAGTTTTTCTTTTCATCTGAATATTAAACTGTTATTAAACTAGCTAATAAGAGTGCTCCACCACCCAAGTGGTCACACTCCTTGATTAACTAATCTTGCTTAGTTGATTCGTAATATTTGGCTGCTAAGATAGATAGATAGTTACTCTCTTAATTATTTCTTTAAGAGATAATTACTCTTTTCATGATTGTGGAGGGGCGTTAAGGTGGAGCAGAGATAAATTACTTTTGCCAACTACTGTTACTTACCTTCAAGAGTGTTTACACTCACATCTCACAAACATGGATAGCAGCCATTACCTTTAAAGGTTTAGCACCACCAGAAGATGGCAGTGGAAGTGAGTATGCTGTAACTTAGTCATCTAAAAGTCCTGTTAATTCTACCACCAAAAGCACCAGAGACCTTTTGAAGAAAATTCAGAAGAAGCTGTAGAGAATTTGGATTGGGCAGAAACACTGGAGCATTCAATTTTAATTACTTATTGACAATTCAGTGTATGGTAGTGCATTTATTGCTAACAGAAATACTGAAAAATACAAGAAAATAGATGTATGTAGCAGAGTAGGATAAAGTGAAAGACAGTTTATTAAGAAGCAGCACAGGCTTAAAAAATGAAACAAAGGAGTGGAAAACCGATAGAGGAATCTGAATTAAAGTGACTGTGATGAATATTTATAAAATTCTACTTTCACAGCAATGTCAGTCTACAGTACATGTGAAAAGTCGATGAGTCTAAAATTTTTTCAGATACCCTTCCTTCCTCCATCTGTGGACAATGAAAATTCGCTTTTGCATTACAAAACAAAATCCAGTCGATCTTTCCTGAGATCAAACATGATTTTCTTGCCAAGCAACAGCTCTGCAAATACTTGACTATGCAGTAACACCAGAGACTAACGGTCACAACAAAAGCAAGTTAAAAATGTGTATAAAAACTACATAGCTTTATGTTCAGTGCAACAACAATAAAAACTAGATGTTGAGTCGGGAGCTAAATAACAGTAAATTACTATGAAGTTCATTTCTGTGTGTGCTCATTTCACAGTGACTATGGATGTGCTGTGGATGGACTCCATGACTGCAGCCAGGCGACTGCACAGGTCGTGGGGCGACTTCCTCACTTTGGGCGGCTCCTTTAGCACTACCCTCTCAGCTGAACAGTCCAGGACCCTTGGTAAGAATTCACTCAGCTTCTCCTGTTGCAAATCTGTCATAAATACATGAGAAATAGTTTGTGGCATTGATAGTGCTGTGTTTCTTCTGATTCAATATATTGATATAATGTGATATAGTCTGTGAGAAAGATTTTAGGTAAGGTAGACCTCCATTACTTGACAGTTAAATAAATAAATGTTAAAAATGTAAGGGAAATAAAAAATGTGTGAACAGTTCATTAAACTTGACTTGAACCATTCCTATTCTCTTCACACAATGCCAATGTTTCCCTCTTATTTTGATACAGATTGGGCCTTACCATCCATATCCTGTCCCAGATATGAGCACCAGTGGCTTCTAATGTCCTCAGTGGCATCCATATCCTCCTGGGTGATGCTGTCTCTGGCCATGAGGTGCATGCAGGGGATTACGCAGTCATTCAAGATGGTTACTCCCTCCTCCACATTGCTCTCCTCCCCACTTTTGAACAATGTGGCTGCATTTTCATTCAGCTCCTACAGAGCAATCACAAATCATATGGACCAAACAAAGAGTTGGTAATACTACTGGGCAAAGTTATTGGAACATTATTAGGTCAAATTTGACAATCTGATCCACTATTGTGAATTTATCGTGTTATAGCGTCTTGGTATTTTTGTGACCAAAGTTAAAGTGGTAATCACTCAGAGCATCATAATTTTAAAAAGTGTGGTTGTGTGTGTTTGTGTGCACAGTGACATTGTCTTAGTGAAGAATGAATTTGTGACTTACAATTTATTATATATATATACACTGTACACATTTTCAAGGTAGTGTCTCAGGTGTATGTAAACCTTTGACCTTAATGGTACATGCTATGGTGTACAAGAATTCCTACTTTTAGACATTTCCTCCTGTAAAGTGCGATTAGTTTGTGGTCCACTCCTCTCATCTCCCCGTTTTTAAGCAAGGCTGAATTGTCCTGGTAAGCATGTGCAAGATAAATCAAAGCCTCTCTGATTCTGCAGAGGAGAAAAATTAACATTTATAGAAAACGTATATTTAGAAAAATTGAAGTAAAACAAACACCTGCTGTAATTTCTAATGATTTCACATACTTTCCATTCTGGTACTGCTCAAGTCCTGTCAGCAGGTAGGCAAACACGGTCTTGAACATGCTGTAGTCGTCGTGCCATTGCTAGTAAGAGAGAAGATGAGATTAATAAGAAGTGGAATTGGTTTAGTGCTCTTTCCAGATCTGAGAGAGTTGGATGCACATTGCTTAAAAAAATCAATGTGTACATCATTGTGTTAAACAAACTGCATTAATGCATAAGTCCAGGCTTTTCGGACAAAATGCCTATTCTGCTGCTAAAATGGCACTTTAGAGTCCCATAATGTGGTCTAGTTAATGTTTTGTTCTCCTAATGATGCTGTAGTTTAGGGTTTAAATGTTTCCTAAGCTGAGGCCTTTGTGCATTATTAGCATTAAAATGTTCCCATCTGCTCTTCCGGTGAAAGATGTGGTGAGCTTAAAATGTTGGCTTACAGCAAGAAGGGCCTGTGTTCAATTCCCCGCTCAGGAGTTTGCTTGTTCCCCTGTGTCTTTGTGGGTGTCCTTCAGGTGCTCCAGTTTCCTCCCACAAGTCCAAAGACATGCAGTCAGGCCAATTGGATCTACAAAGATTCCCTGTGTGTCAATGTGTGTGTGCCTTGTGATGAACTGGTGGCCTGTCCATGGAGTTTTCTGCTTTTCTCCAAATTAATCAAACCCTCAACCCTGACCAGGATAAAGCAGAAGTGAAATATTATGATTCCTGCCTAATGCCCAGTGTTTCTTGCTGCTGCCAGACCAAAATGATTAGTTAGTAAAACAGAATAAAAAAACAAATGATTTGAACCATGTACTCCTCCATGTCCATGTCCTCTGGTTTGATCATTCGAAGTTTGGTTCTGGCCACCCTCATAATACTGATAGACCTGAGAGAGGAGAAGTTTATATTTCAGGAAAAGAAAACACATATTTGTTTGGTCCTATTAATACATTATGATCAGTTTTATTCAGGTGAAAGTTTAAATAACCATAGACCAGGGTACCTATCATCAAAGCTGAGATTACGGTCGCCAAACTGTTCCAGCAGTGTCCTCTCAATAATACGGTCAGGTGCTTTATTCTGGAACAGATAGACCAGTATGTGTTGGAGTCGGGGGTCCTGCTGAGGGGTGATCTCCTCCTGAGACAGCTGATATAGTCTGGAGTATTCTTCGTGAAACGCCTGGTAAAAAGTCACATTTAAAAGTTTAGTTGATTTTGTAGGAGCAAATACGTTGTTTTTTAGTTTGACTTCTGATTTAAAGGGGAATGTGTAAAATGTATCATCTAGAGTATAAACTACCTTGATCAGTCCTGCCTCAGGACCTTCCTTGTCGAAGATTTGTGTAGCCTTGGCTATGGCAATAATAACACCTTGCATGGCTGGTGTAAGGATCATCTGTACAGAAAGTGAGCAAGCTAATCTATTACACAATGACTTTCAGGTATTCAGGTATGTCAGTTTAATAACTGATCCTTACCTCTTCATTAAATCCGTCTGCGTCCGAGAGCACCAGGATTTTGCCCACATTAGGAATCTCTACTTCAGACACCTCGCTCTCTGGCTGTCTGGCCTCGGCTTGGCTGGGCTCTGCAGACGAGGTCTGTGCTTCACCCTCCTCAGACTCCTCAGCCTGTGAATTTGATGCTTCCTCTGATTCAGTCTGTTCACTCACAATCTGATTATCCACTTCAGTTACTGCTTCCACTGTCTCCTTATTATCACAAGCTGTTGATACAGGGCTCTGGGAGGGAGATATAAGCAAAGCTTTATATTACATAAATACACAGAATTGCTGCACAAAACGATATATACAGTGTTTTCTGCACTTCAATGAAGGTAATTTCTTTTTACAGTATATTAAATACTACAATCATTTATTTGTAACTAAGAAGTTACAGGATACAGAGGAAATTACTGTACTTGAATGTACTTATTATAGTCTATGAGGACTATTATAAAGATTATGCACACAGTTTTATTGTGTTTATGGCATTGGTAGGTCACTGGGTAAGGTACTGGACTAGTGCTTAGAAGGTCCCTGGTTTAAGTCCCACCACTGCCAAGCTGCCAGTGTTAGTGCTTGCCTCTAAGCAAGGCCATTAACCCTGAATTGCCTGCATTGCATTTAGTCACATTTGTAAGCCAATATGGGTAAAAGTGTTTGCTAAATACCATAAATGTAGGGAAAAAAACAGATTTATAAACTTAAAAAAATGAAAAACATATTATATGATACAATTATTTTATATATTATTATATGATAAAATTATAATTTATTAACTATATTAAAATATTTAAATATTACAATTATTTAATAAATAATAGACCAATAGACCAAAAGACCAATGTTGTGGACCACAAACAACACACTGAAAGAGCTGAATCATCTCAGTGTAATGAATAGCTTAGCTTACTTAGCTTAGCTAAATGGAAATTCCGAGGAAACATAGTTAGTGTGTAAAGAGTTAAAATTATTCTGTTTATAGGTCATTTTTTATTACATGTTCGAAATAAATTGTATTTTTGTCTTACATTATTGGCTTATACAGAACATTAACCGCTAGAGGTCAGAGCATCCCCATGCTAACAGTAATGCTAATGCAGAACGATCAGCTGGCCAACATCAATCAGCTAAACAGCTCGGTTAAAATCAGACAGCATTATTAGTAGAAGTATTACAGCATGCTGTGAAAAAAAGTAATTACATCCTGTGTATTATAGATAGACTTCAGTATTTGAATCAATGTTCTGCTGCATTACTAAATCACCATCGTTTTACACCACATTTCCTTTTTTCACATTGTAGTTTGATACAAATAGCCAAACGAATTTGGACGCCTGACCATGGGCTTGCTGGACACCCCATTTTAAAAACAAATGCTAAAACAGAGACATCTATGTGATCTTTTCAGATAAAATATGAGAAGGCTTCTCACAGGACTTTGAAGTATGCCTGTGGGAATCTTTACCCAACAGACCAGGCGAGCAGGTGACAGTTTAGAAACTCGGAAATGCATAAATTATATATACAGCATTGTGTAATAACAACACAATTTAATACCATAAATATACACAATTACTTTTTAAAAGTTAAAATAAGTAAAAAGTTAATAGTTTGTAAAAAGAACACAAAAACCAGCAAGACAACACACACAGGCTATAAATGTAGAGATATCTTAAAAGGTTTAGTAACTCATAAATGCATTGCATACTGTACTGCATTTAACTTGTTCTGCTATGTAGAATATTAACTGAACAGTATGTATTTTTACTGTTTAAAAAAAATAAAAAATAAACAGCTACATAATTTTAAGGGAGTATGTTGTTTATTTGCATGTAATGGCTCTCACTGTGGTTCAGGAACTTCTTTCCAGACTGGTATATTTAATATTTAACATCTTTTCAAATTTCCTAAAATCCCACCTGGCCGCATTTAATTACTTAATTTGGTGTATCAATTTCATTTGGTAAACTAGTTGATTAGATAACCAGTGCAATTACTTTTTCACAAGGGTGATATGCATGTTGAATAACCTGGTTTTTGTATATAAATAAAATGTGTTGTGCTTTTACTCCAGTTGTTTTAGTATGTTTTGTTTAATTTTGTTTGTCATTAATCAGATAATGCTTGATTTTGTAAACAAATTCATTAATAGATACCATAATGATGTAAAATATTGTACACATTGTCCTGTGGATGTTATTTTAATTTACAGTAGAAATTATAAAAAGAATAATTGGCTTTTTCTACCCTACATTACAGTAGGATATCCATACCAGTGGCTCTGATAGGTGTGGATATTCTAAAAAAAGAATATTTTTTTGTTGTGAAGTAGAAGAACCAAACATAATCCCTGTGTACAGTAGCCTACAGGTCTGCAGAAACCCGTAAGTGATCTATTTTTGAACAGATTCAAATGACTGGCTCACCTGACCCTCGTCCAGCTGGCTAGAGGTCAGACTGGGGCATGCAGCGTCCTCAGTTACCTCCTTCACCTCCTCGCCGCTCTGTGGTGTGGAATCCAATGCTACTGGGTTGACTAAATCTAAAAAGCATTAGAAGATTTATATCATGAGCTTTAACAGCTGCTGACAGTCATCATACTCATCATTACATGGAAAAGTAACTGACCTGCTGAGTCCTGCTCTGGTTCCTGTGCTGCTTCTGATTCTGCCACGTCAGGTTGTTCAGGTTCTTTTTCTGTTTCTGGTATTGGGTCAGGATCTTTGTGCTGAGATTCTGAAATGATCTCTTCTCTGTTGACTACATTGAATGATAAAAGAGTCTGTGGTTCGTCCTGATGTGCCTGACAATACTGTTCCTCCCATTCTCTGAGCTGCTGCTGGAACCAGCGATTGTCCTCACGAACGTAACGTTTCAGCACAGGAGGAAGAGAGTCCATGCCTTGTAAAACTTGCCCTGTTTCATCATCTGTATCCTCTGCCATTGAGACAATTAGAAGAATAATAAAAACCTTTAATACAGTAAATACCCTAAAGATTTAAGGTTTTTTGTAAGTAAACTGGTGTTGGATGTTTGCTTTGCTGGCTTTGCAATAGACACTAAAGGCCAAAAGTATTTAAAATGGTTTTAAAATATGGTGGCCTATTTACTTCAATTATTTGCTACACCATGAGAAAGTACCTGCTATGAGGTGTGGCAGGCTGTCATGGATGTACATCAGACAGTAAGCACTGGCATTGGTCATTCCTCCATAAGAGTCTCGTACCAGCTCCTCCCATGACGACTCCGTCACCATCACATCATTGTACTTGAGCCAGCGTTTATTGACATGATCATAAATGTAGGCCCAGTAATGGCCAGCAGAAGCCTGTCCCTCATGAACCAGAACTGCATGTAGCCTGTATGGCACCTAAACACAACAGAGAGTTTTTAAATATTTACCTTTGGCATAAAAGCACTCATCACTATCAGACCTACGGAGGTGTTCGGTTGGGGCTTTCGGATCCCCCCTGGAAAATGAAGCTTTGTACAGTTTTAATGTCTATTACATACTAGAGGGCGGCACGGTGGCTAAGTGGGTAGCACTGTCGCCTGCATGTTCTCCCCGTGTCTGCATGGGTTTACTCCGGGTGCTCCGGTTTCCTCCCACAGTCCAAAGACATGCAGTCAGGTGAATTGGAGATAACAAACATTACATACTAGAGACTTTGGCAGAAATTGATGCAATAGTAAATAAAAATTTTAATGTTAGCATGCCATGTGTGGAATAGATACTTTACCTGACATAAACTGTTATCTGAGTACATGCCCTCCAGAGCCTGGCTGACCTTGTCGATGCTGGCCTTGAGTTCTGAACAAGGAAGAAAAAGAAAAACGATCAATAGGGCGCCCCAGCCGCCACGCTCCTGATACACTCAAACACATTAGGATATCTGCTCAAAATGAGCCTGCTCTCGAATACAATACGGTAAAGGCCACAACACGCAGCTTTACAAACAACACTCAATAGCACTGAGCTGAGAGGAACAAAACGGCTTGTGCAACACCTCGCACGGAACAATGATTGCTTTTTTTCTGTTTCCTTGTTAAACCAGAGATCTGGATGATATTTCACACAGTGAAAGAAAAAGCCTGAAGTGTCTGAAGGTCAGAGCAGAGGACGCACCGTTCATGTTGTTCTCTGCCTCGGTCCTCCAGCGCTGCAGGCAGCTGCGGACAAAGTGGAGCTCCTCGTCACTGACGCTGCTGGGCGCTGGGTGTAAGGGCCAGTCTGTAGGGGGTCTGCACTGTGTGAAAGGCTTGTGGATGGGTGTTCTCTGGGTAGAGCTGGGCGTGCAGCCTGAACCATCTGATGAACCTGCATCGTCTGCTTCTGTTTGGCTGATGGAGTTTGCAATCAATGCAGTTAATTTATCCAACAAGGTTCTTATTTATATATGAACATTAGTGGGGTTTTGTCATATTGGAATTTGGAACTCATATGACTTAATAGCCTAGCTAGCAGAAAAGCAGCGTTTTATCATTGATGCTCTAAACGTTATACACATTACAGCAAAAAGTATTTGGACACCTGACCATAAGCTTGTTAGTCATCTAGTTTAAAAAACAAATGGTATTAAAACAGAGTGACCTTTGTGTGACTGTAACAACAGCCACTTTTCTAAGAAGCCTTCTCACAAGACGAAGTATGAAGTATGTCTGTGGAAATTTGTGCCCATTTGTTAAAAAGAGCATTTGTATGGCTGCTGATGATCAAGAAAGCCTTAACTGATGTTCCAGTTCATTCATAGAGTATGTAAATTGAGGCAAAATGTAATTTCACTAAATTATATCTACTCAGCCCACTGGAAGTAAGAATAGACAGAGGGAACTCACTACAGGCCAGGAGTGGGATCAAGGTTGCAATGAAAACCAGGTTGCCAACAGAGAAACCAGCAACTCTGTAGGGAGGAAAACGTGATCATACAGACGTATTTCCACCTGGAGCAAATCAACACATACTGTGGCCCAAGGAAGTGACACAATCAGTCATCTGCGCTTCCATGCTCTCTTGCCGACCCTAATGGCATGGCAGATGGGCATGATACTGTAATCTGCCCCCCCCTTGCAGCAACAAGAAAGTCTTAACTGATGTTCCAGATAATTCATAGAGTTTGCTTTGTTCACAGGGGCACAGTCATGATGAAACAGTAAAGGTGGGCAGTGATAGCTCAGTGGTTAAGGTACTGGACTAGTAATCAAAAGGTTGCCGGTTCAAGCCCCACCACCGCCAAGTTGCCACTGTTGGGCCCCTGAGCAAGACCCTTAACTCTCAATTGCTCAAAATTGTGTTCAGTCATAAGTGTAAGTCGCTTTGGATAAAAGCGTCTGCTAAATGCTGAAAATGTAAAGGGCCTTCCCTAAACTGTTGCTGCAAAGTTAGAGGCACATTTCCTTTATATAAATAATTTATTATAATTTAGCAACTGTTGTGGCTGAAATACAGGGATTCAATAATTAGAAGGGAGTGTCCCAATACTTTTGTCCATATAATGTACAAAAGTATGCTGTTGGTGAGGTTCTAAGGGTGATTAGGAAGTAAGGAGAATTGAGCTGATGTTGAGCTGATGTTAGGCTGATGCTCACCTGGTGTGTTCTGAGCTCGGTTCTGTGTGTACTGGGGCATTGGCTGTGATGGAGGATGAGTTTGTTGGCTTTGTGGTTGCAAATTCCAGCACATACTGCAGCATGTCAGCCAGCGGGTACTTGTTCGGTCCAGAGCCGTAGTGTTTATAACTGTAAAACCAAAAGAAAACCAATAAAGCAAAGCTAGCGAGGAACTACTGAGTCATCGCGAAAAAGTCATTTTGAACCGACCTTTCCAGTTTCTGCTGCAGAACTGTTAACTGGTCCTTGAGCCTCTTCACCTCTCCTCTCCTCCCATGAGTCTGGTCAACGTTTTTGTGAAGGTATCTACTCAGAGTGCACCAGACAAAGTGAGTTTAAAATGAAATGTTCATCATCTCGTCTTGACACAAAGTTAGTAATCAACAGAAGATGACATGGTGTTTCGGGTCTGAAGGTGCTTTTTTGGATTTCTACTGAAGCTACAAGGGTAATGTTGCTAATTAAAGAAGGTGTTTAATCATCAGTTTAGCTTTGTGCCAGCTGCATGTCTAAAAATAAGCAGTACCAATTTTTAGCAGCGTCAGTGGTGCAGTTGGTAATGTGGGAGCCTCAAATTGACATGAGTCCAGAGGACCTAAAATTAAATTGAATTAAAAAGCAAACTTAGTGCACTATCCATGCCTAAGCTAATCAGTTAATCAGAAGATTAATGAAGTAAATGACCCCAGTGTTCACTATGTATAATGTTTATAACACAATATACTGTAGGATTTGATCATTCGTACCTGTCCATGTGGATAATCTGGGGGAACTCGAGCTTTTTGTGGATCTTTTCTGGCCGTCCTAAAGACTGATTGAATTCAAATCTAGAAAGCTCAAAGGTCAGCACAGGTGGCAGCTTCGAGAACCATCTCTGAAAACAAAGGCATAATTATATATATACTGTATATTTTTTGACAATTCATTTAAATAATTTACAAAAGTCATTTACAAAATGCCCACCACATGTTTTAAAAGTTAATAGTAGCTGTTATGGAAATCTTCTCAGCCCACTGGAAGTAAGAATAGACAGTGGGAACTCACTACAGACCAGGAGTGGCATCAGGGTTTCAATGAAAAACAGGTTGCCAACAGAGAAACCAGCAGCTCTGTAGGGAGGAAATCGTGATCATACAGACCTACCTCCACCTGGAGCGAATTAACACTTAATGTGGCTCAGAGACTGTAGATCCAAGAAAGTGACACAATCAGTCATCTGTGCCATGCCCCCTTGCCGACCCCTAATGGCATGGCAGATGGGCATGATATTGTAATCTGCTCCCCCAGAGCTATTCGGCAGGTGGGCCTATTACAGAATGGGTGCTGGCATGCCAACATGGCTCCTGTTGACCTGGGTTCAATTTTTGCATCTGGTCGTCTTTGAAAAGTTCATTATGTTTTAGTATGTGTTATACCTATATTTAATTTCAGCAAATCACATATAACAGACTGTCTGTAGTAACACAAACCTCCTGTCCAGAGGACACAGTCTGATCGCTGTGCAGTGATTCAATCTCAGCTGCCACCATCGCCCCCTCCAAACACTCATCCAAATTATTGAAGCCGTTCACCTGAAGAGGGTACTGTCCAAACTGCTCGATAGTGGACAGTGTTTTACCTGGATACAGCAACATATTTTAGTACAGTTTAGTTTATTTTTCCATCA
Organism: Trichomycterus rosablanca; assembly: GCF_030014385.1. Taxonomy (NCBI): domain Eukaryota; kingdom Metazoa; phylum Chordata; class Actinopteri; order Siluriformes; family Trichomycteridae; genus Trichomycterus; species Trichomycterus rosablanca. The sequence goes on along the minus strand of NC_086003.1, from coordinate 26,766,520 downwards.
AAACCAAATTTTTAATAAGAAAGTGATTCTTTTCTCGCACCTCCTTGAACCCTCTGAGCTACAAACGTCCCATAGAACAGCTGCACCATCGGGTTGTCCTGTTTATCTTCTGAATTACTGGAAACCAAAGCATACATATTACAGAGCAACAATTTTCAGTTAATGATTAAAAACTATTTTTTTTATTTAAAGTTTACCTTCCGTTAGCGGCTAGTTGGAAGGCGTCCTCAACCCAGTCGAGCAGCTTGTGTGTGAACTCACTAACATCCTAGAACAAACCAACAAGCAATCAACAAACTGGCCTTACACAAAGATGCATTTTTTCCTGCCATTTATCTTCCAATCTAGACATTTCCAATTCCCAATTATAAATCTGCTGTCACTTGCATGATCTAATCAAGGAGAGCCGGATCACCACATATCCCTTTCTACACACATCTGTGGCCGCTTCTTATCACTTGTTAGTGTTGGAAGGAAACCCCGTCCAACCTTCCCTCCTTTAAACACAGGTCTGTGACTGCTGAGATTCAAACTCAATGTAAAGCTCTTATTTATGGCATTTAGCAGACGCTTTTATCCAAATCGACCTCCAAATTGTGACTTAGTACAATTCAAGCAATCTAGGATCTTGCTCAGGGGCCTAACTGTGGCAATGTGTCAGTGGTGGGGCTTGAACCAGCAACCTTCTGATTACTAGTTCAGTACCTTAACTGCTGAGCTACTACTGCTTTACACCATCAAATAAATGATGAAATTTGTGTTTGATTCATTTCTGTATTTTGCAGAAGTTGCCAAATTTACATTTTCGGCATTCAGCAGACGCTTTTATCCAAAGCGACTTACAGTACTGTGGCAATATATTGTCTAAGCAATTGATGGTTAAGGGCCTTGCTCACGTGCCCAACAGTGGCAACCTGGCAGTGTTGGGGATTGAACCAGCGACCTTTTGATTACTAGTCCAGTACCTTAACAGCTAGGCTACAACTGCCTTGGTCCCACAAATGAAATATGAAGCTAATTAAAATGCAGCTTTTTAAATATGGTGTTAAGAAAATGTTAATATGAATCCGGCTCTAATAAGTAAACAGAACATGAGCAAGATGAACAAGAAGTGTGTAAACTGTACACAGTGCAGATTCATATGATGAGGAGACAGATGTGAAATCATCAGTTGGTCTGTTCAAATCACCCCTATTAAGTACGTGTACCTGCTGCGCCTCGCTGGTTCTGAAAGCGTCCCTGAGCAGCTCCACTGCTGCCGACGGGTCCACAAACCTGCGCTGAGAGCCCACCATCAGAGCGAAGAGGCATCGCAACTCCTGCATGAATGCTATGTTCCTCTTCTCCTGAATTACACCGAAAAATAGTCCATTACATCTTACTAATTAATTAATTACTAAATAATCTTTACTTTAAATCATGGCAGTTAATAGTCCTTTTTTACACAAACATGAAAGTATTAGTTTTATTTATAAAAAAGATGTGTAAGTCCTGTAGTTCTTAAATCGTAAAATTTTTTTAATAGTAAAATTTTTTGGGCAATTCTGTAATTACTAATGTGGCCGAGCAGTCACATAAGTATTTTACTGCCAGCTGTACTGTGTATGACTATGTATGAGACAAATAAACTTTGATTTGATTTGTTGATTGAAAAATAAAGATAGCTTAGTTTATTCTAATATATACCTATGCTTCATATTTATAGGTACCAAGTTAGATGACATTGTGTGTGTGCGTGTGTGTGCGTGTGTGCACATCTAAAGCCGATATTTGTTTGAATACTTGTGTTCCCTGGCTATGTGTATATATTTATAATTCATTTAGCTAAATCACGCTCTTATTAAGTCTCGGAAGCAATTTTCAAACTCAAAAACGATGCAAAGGTCTAAAGTTTGCGGAACACGAAGCAGATCCTGGCGGGCGGCTGATTACTTACAGAGTGGCTCTTGCATTTCTCCAGCACACGCTCTGACAGGGAGTAATTGAGCACCAGTCTGCGAAACACCGGCAGATGGAACAGAGACTGTGAACAACAAAAGCAGGAATATCATCTCTCTCATTTGCTTTCATTTCATTTTCATTTACCATGAGGCATACTCATCAATAGAGCGTAATAACTGGGGGTGGATTTGGGCTGTAAACACACCGAAGTGGGTAATTACCGAGGTTTGGAGGTTAACATCAATGCTTTTCGTCACACAACAAAATGACTGGGGGTGGATGAGCTGTCAAGTACTCGAACGGAGCCCATTAATACTTGAATAGTGCAAACATCTGCACCAATTAACCTCCTCCAATTTGAAATCTGCCACTCCGTCTCTCATAACTCTTTTTCCTCTTACAGAGGATGAAAATGAAATTCAGTGGCATGGATGAAGCATTCGCACATTCACATTCATAAATACTTGTTGAACATTTATTTCTCATTTTATTTTCCTGGTCAGGGTCGCAGCGGATCTCGTTTCAGCGAGAAACTGGAAGACCTGCAGGAGA